>NW_024424452.1:8809548-8816519 GCF_017311325.1 Ursus maritimus | reverse complement strand
CCCCCCCCCCCCCCGCCCCGGGTATTTTTAGCTGCAGGCTCCCCTCCCGTCCGGGCCTGAGTGTGAGTCACACACGCTCCATGAGGAGCGCCTTCCCTTCTGGCCCCCGGCCGCCTCCACAGGGTCCTTGGCTGCCTCTAGGCCGGGAGGGCAGGGCCTGGGCAGCGCCTGTGGAGGAGGGGGGTGGGCGGCTGCCCCGGGAGAAGGCTGTCTCTCCCGCAGGTGGGGACTGTGGCTCCGCTGGCTGGGTTCTCTGTGCTGGGGCCGGAGCGTGGACGAGGCCCAGGCAGAGGGAAGACGTCTGGACGGGGGCAGAGGCCCGCTCACCCTCACGCTCGGTCAGCCCCACCTGCCGTTCCCCTGCCCACCCGCTTCCTCCTCCCTCAGCCCTGCCCGGTGCCAGGCTGTCTGTGGCCGGCGTGTGTGTGCACTCGCACAGGCACACACGCTCATGTGTGTGCTCACACCGGCTCACACGCATGTGCACACGTGCGCACACACGCTGCTGAGACTCCTGGGGGCGCAGTGGCTGGGCCAGCCTGGCCTCTGCTTAGCAGCTGCCTGGGCGGGAGGAGCGGTCTTTCCAGACCTCTGTGTGGAGTGGGGGGTCTCGGCCCCCATCGCCACCCCCGCTCAGACCCCGCTGGCATTCAGGGAGGCCCAAGAAGCTGTCTGTGCAGAAAGAACGTTTCTCCTCATCTTTCTGGGCAGATTCTCAAGGCCACGTTCTGGAATTCTCTTAGCTTTGAGGAGGAAAGAAAAGTGGGCATGAGAGGCTTTAAACTAAAAATATGGGAAAGAGCGGAAAATAGTATTTACAGGAAATGGAAGCGGGGTGGGCTTTGCTGCTGTTCACGAGGGCTCTGAGCTGGGGGTGCTGTGACCGGATTTGGGCCTTGCAAAGGACCGGCAGGATGGCCCAGCGGGGCTGCTCACCGAGATCTACGCCCCAAGTAGGGGAACACTGTGGGGCAGCCCTTCCAGAAGCCGTGACCTCTACCTTGGGGGTTATCTTCTCCATTCTACTGATGGGGAAACCGAGGCTCAGAGGGGCGGCCCCAGCTCAAGGCTGTGCTGGGGACCGGGGGCAGGGCAGGGGACACAGCCCAGGCTGTTCCATAATGCACTTGCCTCCCCCAAGCCCCAGAGCAGAGGACGAGCTTGCAGCCGGCCTGCAGCTGTCCGGTCAGAGGAGCCATGGCTTCTACCACGGGGAGTCCCTAGCCTGGTGTAGGTGCCGCGTGGAGGCCCATGGGGTGAACGTTGTCCAGAAAAGGGAGAGGCACTGCCCACAGTCACCTGGCTTGCCAGGGCGTGGATGAGCCCAGCCCAGTGTGGTTACACCGCAGCGGTGGGGTGACGGTCTGGGGAGAGGGTATGAGAAGTGGGTGCTCTGCTTTCCCCCAGGGACCTTGCCCCCAAGGACCGGAACGGTGCGTCTGACCCCTTCGTCCGAGTGCGCTACAATGGCCGGACGCAGGAGACCTCGGTGAGGGGGCTGGGGGCGGGGGCTGGACAGGCCTTCATCAGCTGGGAGGTCTGGCTGGGACTGTGGTCTCGCAGAAGAGGTTTAGAAAAGTGGGGTGACCCCGGTGCATAGCAAGTCCCAGCACTTCTGGCACCAACCCCCTATAGCCCCAGCTGCCTTTCCCTCCCAGCCACTTGGGCCAAGACAGCCGGTGTGGGGTTCATGTGCACAGTCCGACAGCTCCCCTCACTGCTTTCCTCCAGGAAACAGCCGGGGTGGTGGGCTCAGCCTTAGGGTGGGGAGGGGGTGGAGTCCTGGTTTCCCAGTGCAGTCTGCTACCCAATTGCTGTGTGGCCTTGGACAAGTACCTTACCCACTCTGGGCCTCTGATTCGCCTCTTGAGAAATGAATAGGGGTCTGGACAGGAAGTTTATACCTCTGCTGTTGCAAGGCCCCTGTAGGGATCCCAAGTGGGGTATTTGGGGTGGCTGTGCCCTTGGCTGGGCCTTGCTTGGGGGGCCCCTTGGGGTCAGCCCTGCCCGTCCTCACTCCGTTCCGGGCAGATCGTGAAGAAATCATGCTACCCACGCTGGAACGAGACGTTTGAGTTTGAGCTGGAAGAAGGGACCGCGGAGGCGCTGTGTGTGGAAGCCTGGGACTGGGACCTTGTCAGCCGGAATGACTTCTTGGGCAAAGTGAGTGCTCCGCTCCTTCCGGCTGCACCTGCCACCACCTCGGAGCCTGGCCTCCATCCCGGCACCCCCTCCATTCCCTCCCCCCACCGGCTGCCCCGAAGGGGCACTCCCACCAGCCACTGGTGCTCAGGGACCCCCAGAAGGGACTCCCCCAAAAGGAACGGTAGTTGGCAAGGAAGAGAGCTGAGGGTCCCAGCGTCAGCATGGGGCCCTGCCTCTGCTTTGTCCCCAGGTGGTGTTCAATGTCCAGAGTCTGTGGGCGGCCCAGCAGGAGGAGGGCTGGTTCCGGCTACAGCCCGACCAGTCCAAGAGTCGGCGAGGAGAGTGAGTGCCTGGGCTTGGCAGTGGGGCTGGTGGGCTTCGGGCCCCAGGGGGTGGCTGGGGGCTGACAGTTGGCTCCAGCAGGCAGGGTGGGCAGGCAGGCTGCACAGGGCAGGCAGACCCTTTCCCATCAGGCCAGACTCTGTTATCCTGGCTGGTCCTGCTGACTGGCCCTTCTCACACCCTTGGACTCAGTCTTGTCCTCTGAGCTCCAAGGCGGTACAGGTCTCCTGCTTTCTATCTTCTGGCAGATTCTGGAACAGGCCGTCAGACTTTTTCCCTTTAAGGGTTTCTCAGCAGACCTTAGACCAGAGTTCCAGTCCCCAGAGCTCTGACTCTCCCCCAAAATTTCCAGAAATAGGTTGCCAGATAAAATATAGGATGTCCTCTTAAAGCTGAATTTCAGATAATGAATCATTTTTCAGTGTAAGTACATCCATAGAGTGTTGGAGATAGACTTATACTAAAGATACACTTAACGGGGCGTCTTATATTTTTATGTTGGTAAATCTGGCAACCCTAACAGGGAAGCCCTCTGGCCTCCTTGCCCACCACTCAGCCTGGAAGTGGAGGATCAGCAGTGCCCCCCACCTTGGATGGTTCAGCTCCGTCTCTCTGCAGAAAGCCCCAGACCCCCCATCCCCACCATCGACAGGGCGGGGGCAGGGCAGATGGCTGTGTCCAGCAGCAAAGCATTTCCGGAGAACCAGCCAAGGGCCACGTGGAGGGCTTCTGTGGACGAGGATGAGGATGGGGCCGTGTGCAGCAGCATCACTCAGTGAACTGCACTGTGCTTCCGGAAAGGGCGGGCCTCAGACAGTTAAGCCTTGCACCCCCACCAGGAGGGCTCTGGGCAGGGGAGCTTGGCAGTGAGAGCTGTTGTGGCAAGGTGCCTAACCCGCTCGAGCCTCAGTTGCCCCTGGCACGTTGTGATGACGCTTGGGGATTTGCTGCCGGTGTAAAGGGTATACACGAAGGGGCTGTTCTCTGACAGTTTACAGACTCCCGGCTGGGTCAGGCTCAGAGTCCAGGAGTCTGGAGGGCGCAGGGAGCCAGGCTGTGAAGATGCTTGGGTGGCAAGGGCTTTCTGTGCAGGGAAAGAAAGCAGCTCGGGGAAAGAAGGGCGGGGGGCGGTGCAGGGAAGCAAGGTGGAGGGCGGGAGCCGAGAGACTGGCCCCGAGTGGGGAATGTGGAGGCAGTGGGGAGGGGGCCCGGCCCAGGTGGCCTGGGTCCCTGGTGGAGAGGTCACAGGCTGCCCGTTCCAGGGGCAGCCTGGGCTCCTTGCAGCTGGAGGTGCGGCTGCGGGACGAGACGGTATTGCCCTCCGGCTGCTACCAGCCCCTGGTGCAGCTGCTGTGCCGTGAGGTGAAGCTGGGCGCCCAGGTGAGGGGGCCCCGGGGGAAGGTGGGAGGGTCCGGGGACAGTAGGCCTGTCCTCCCTATCCTACACCTGCTCTGAAGAGCAAAGCTCTTGGTTCTCAGGATGGTAAGGAACTAGGGCCCCTTGCCATCCCTTGGGAAAACACCTCCCCTTCCCCGTGGTCCTCTGAAGTCCTCAGAGTGAAGGGTTTGGGTTCCCCTGTGGGTCCTCCAACCCCGTCTCTCCTTGATGCCTCCCACAGGGCCCAGGGCAGCTGATACCACTAATTGAGGAGACAACAAGCACCGAGTGCCGCCAGGATGTGGCCACCAACCTGCTCAAGCTCTTCCTGGGGCAGGGACTGGCCAAAGACTTTCTGGACCTGCTCTTCCAGCTGGAGCTGGGTCGTACCAGTGAGGCCTGGGAAGGGGCGGCCTGTCTGAGGGTGTGGTGGATCGGGGAGCCAGGAGCCAAGGACTCCAGAGATGCTGAGAGGGGAGAAATCTGGGAAGCCTTCCTGCAGGAAGGTGCTGGGTCTGGTTAGGAGGCAAAGGAAAGAGCAAAAGGCATAGGTGAGGCAGTGCTCTGGGAGGTGGCAAGGAAGTTCTTTACAGAGGGGCCAGCTTAGAGCCCCCAGCCCCGTGGTCCTCTGTCCTTCCCCAACCCCCTACCCACTAGAACCTCTGCTTGTAGGTGAGGCTAACACCCTGTTCCGGAGCAACTCTCTGGCTTCAAAGTCCATGGAGTCTTTTCTGAAGGTGAGGTTGAGTGGTATATGGTCTTTGTTTCCTAGATGAGGAGACAGAGGTTCAGAAGGGCCAAGAGAGAGAGTGGGAGCTTAAGCTCCAATCTTCTCTTGGGAGCCTGGGCCCTTTAAGGCTAAGAATGTCGTCCGTCCACCCATGCATCCATTCACTCGTTCATTCGTGCAGTGTCATGCTGTCCTGTTTGTATGCCTGGCTGTATCGTGAGTGGACACAGCAGGCGGATGGTGCACGGGGGTGGGGTGGGGTGGGGGGGCTGGGAGACTCTTGTCTGTCACTGGGACACCCCAAACAGAACATGGGATGCTCAGAGTGGCCTTCGGAGTGGAAGCCAAGGGACAGAGAGATGCGGGGGTGCGGGTGGAGGGTGGGGTTGGGGGTGCCAGGCCCTTTTTGCAAGTGTATGTTTGGCTCTTGATGCCTGAGTCCTTCTTGTCGCTCTTCCCACCTGTGCGTTGCCTGTCTCCCTGTCCCTGCTGACGCCTTATTGCTCCTGTCTCGAGGAACCTCTGTGCCAGTCCTGTGCAGGGGCGCTGACCTCCATCCTCTCTGCGGGATCCACTCAGGTGCTCCGGGCTGCACCGCCCACAGACCGAGGCCGAGGTGCTGGAGCAGAGCGCGCAGACGCTGCGCTCCCACCTGGGGGCGCTGCTGAGCTCTCTCAGTCGCTCCGTTCGCGCATGCCCCGCCGTGGTCCGCGCCACCTTTCGGCAGCTTTTCCGGCGCGTGCGCGAGCGCTTCCCCAGCGCCCAGCACGAGGTGCGCCCCCTGCCGGTGGGGCTGGGCGGAGGGAGGAAAGCGGTGGGGGCTGGAGGAGCCCTGGCGTCCCCGGGTGCGGCGGCGGTGGTGAGGGGGGTTAGAGCCACAGGCAGGGCCGTGGGGAGAGGGAGAGGCAGGGTCAGCACCAAAGGCCCGCGGGCGGCCACACGTCTAGGCCTCGGGCAGTCCAGCCCTCCTCTCCCGCGCCCCCCAGAATGTGCCGTTCATCGCCGTCACCAGCTTCCTGTGCCTGCGCTTCTTCTCTCCGGCCATCATGGCGCCCAAGCTCTTCCACCTGCGGGAGCGGCACGCGGACGCGCGCACCAGCCGCACCCTGCTTCTGCTGGCCAAGGTGCAGGCCCGGGGGTGCGGGCAGGATGCCCAGCCGGGTGCCCACGGGGCCCTTGCCTGCATGGCAGTGTGTCCCCGACCGGCTCCTGGAACGCCGGTGGCACAGCACTTCGCAGTTGACAAAGCTTTCTCGTGGTCCCCCGAGCTCTGGGACAAAGAAACAGGCCCCTGGGGGGGGGGCGGGGGGAGAGATTACCCAAGGCCAAATAGTCTGTGCGTGTGGATGCGGAGTTTTTAATCCCCAGAACTACTTATTCCCAGGCGGCACCTAGCTGCCTGGCACCAGGCTGGGGCCGGCGTACCCAGGGAAGCAGTCTCCTATTAAACTTGCCGGGGAAGGCTAGTAGGTTGTCCTCAAGTAGTCTCAACTATCAGGTCCCGAAAGGCCTCAAGCTCCGTGATCGGTTCAGCCCGTAATGCCAGTGGGGATGGAATGGGCCCATGAGCAGCGCTTGTGCCGATCCTGCCTCCGTTTCTACAGCGGGAGTAGCACCTATCTGGTGGCGGGGCCGGGGAGGTTGCAGTGGGGGGCCCTTAACCCAGCAGAGCCTGGCCCTTGCTGCTGCCCCCCACAGGCGGTCCAGAATGTGGGCAACATGGACACGCCGGCTTCCAGAGCCAAGGAGGCTTGGATGGAGCCACTGCAGCCCACCGTGCGCCAGGGCGTGGCTCAGCTGAAGGACTTCATCACCAAGCTGGTGGACATCGAGGAGAAGGAGGGTGAGCACTCCCCGTGGGGCCCCACGTTAACCTCTCAGGTCCGGGTTTGCTCCGCCCCTGCCCCGTGGCCCCGCCCACACCAGCCCCTCTACGGCCCCGCCCACAGCCTTCAGGTCCCTTTGGTCGCACCCACAGCCTCTTGATCACGTTTGCCCCGCCCCCTGTCCCACAGCTGCCCTTACCCTCACGGCTCTGCCGCAGCCCCCACTTAGTCCCTGGACTCACATTTTGCCCTCCGTCCCTGGCCCAGCAGAGCTGGACCTGCAGCGGGCGCTGAGCTTGCAGGCACCGCCGGTGAAAGAGGGGCCGCTCTTCATCCACAGGACCAAGGGCAAGGGCCCCCTCATGTCCTCCTTCAAGAAACTCCACTTTTCCCTCACCACCGAGGCCCTGAGCTTCGCCAAGACGCCCAACTCTAAGGTGGGTAAGGAAGGAAGCAGGCAAGTGGGGATCCGAGGGGATTATAACACTCTGGAGGCCATCTGGGTGCCTGCCTCGGAGCCCATGGCAGGGCCCACCGGGATCATAGAAGAA
>NW_024424452.1:8787701-8809538 GCF_017311325.1 Ursus maritimus | reverse complement strand
AGGAAGGTGCTGGGTCTGGTTAGGAGGCAAAGGAAAGAGCAAAAGGCATAGGTGAGGCAGTGCTCTGGGAGGTGGCAAGGAAGTTCTTTACAGAGGGGCCAGCTTAGAGCCCCCAGCCCCGTGGTCCTCTGTCCTTCCCCAACCCCCTACCCACTAGAACCTCTGCTTGTAGGTGAGGCTAACACCCTGTTCCGGAGCAACTCTCTGGCTTCAAAGTCCATGGAGTCTTTTCTGAAGGTGAGGTTGAGTGGTATATGGTCTTTGTTTCCTAGATGAGGAGACAGAGGTTCAGAAGGGCCAAGAGAGAGAGTGGGAGCTTAAGCTCCAATCTTCTCTTGGGAGCCTGGGCCCTTTAAGGCTAAGAATGTCGTCCGTCCACCCATGCATCCATTCACTCGTTCATTCGTGCAGTGTCATGCTGTCCTGTTTGTATGCCTGGCTGTATCGTGAGTGGACACAGCAGGCGGATGGTGCACGGGGGTGGGGTGGGGTGGGGGGGCTGGGAGGCCAGCTGCAGGGAGATGGCCGGCAGCTGGAGGCCAGAGGCAGGACCAATGCCACTCCCCACGGCCCCCAGGTGGCTGGTATGCGGTATCTGCACGGCGTCCTGGGCCCCATCATTGACAGGGTGTTTGAGGAGAAGAAGTACGTGGAGCTGGACCCCAGCAAAGTGGAGGTCAAGGATGTAGGGTGAGGCCGGGGGCGATCTCGGGGTGGGGGGGGTTGGGGGTGCCAGGCCCTTTTTGCAAGTGTATGTTTGGCTCTTGATGCCTGAGTCCTTCTTGTCGCTCTTCCCACCTGTGCGTTGCCTGTCTCCCTGTCCCTGCTGACGCCTTATTGCTCCTGTCTCGAGGAACCTCTGTGCCAGTCCTGTGCAGGGGCGCTGACCTCCATCCTCTCTGCGGGATCCACTCAGGTGCTCCGGGCTGCACCGCCCACAGACCGAGGCCGAGGTGCTGGAGCAGAGCGCGCAGACGCTGCGCTCCCACCTGGGGGCGCTGCTGAGCTCTCTCAGTCGCTCCGTTCGCGCATGCCCCGCCGTGGTCCGCGCCACCTTTCGGCAGCTTTTCCGGCGCGTGCGCGAGCGCTTCCCCAGCGCCCAGCACGAGGTGCGCCCCCTGCCGGTGGGGCTGGGCGGAGGGAGGAAAGCGGTGGGGGCTGGAGGAGCCCTGGCGTCCCCGGGTGCGGCGGCGGTGGTGAGGGGGGTTAGAGCCACAGGCAGGGCCGTGGGGAGAGGGAGAGGCAGGGTCAGCACCAAAGGCCCGCGGGCGGCCACACGTCTAGGCCTCGGGCAGTCCAGCCCTCCTCTCCCGCGCCCCCCAGAATGTGCCGTTCATCGCCGTCACCAGCTTCCTGTGCCTGCGCTTCTTCTCTCCGGCCATCATGGCGCCCAAGCTCTTCCACCTGCGGGAGCGGCACGCGGACGCGCGCACCAGCCGCACCCTGCTTCTGCTGGCCAAGGTGCAGGCCCGGGGGTGCGGGCAGGATGCCCAGCCGGGTGCCCACGGGGCCCTTGCCTGCATGGCAGTGTGTCCCCGACCGGCTCCTGGAACGCCGGTGGCACAGCACTTCGCAGTTGACAAAGCTTTCTCGTGGTCCCCCGAGCTCTGGGACAAAGAAACAGGCCCCTGGGGGGGGGGCGGGGGGAGAGATTACCCAAGGCCAAATAGTCTGTGCGTGTGGATGCGGAGTTTTTAATCCCCAGAACTACTTATTCCCAGGCGGCACCTAGCTGCCTGGCACCAGGCTGGGGCCGGCGTACCCAGGGAAGCAGTCTCCTATTAAACTTGCCGGGGAAGGCTAGTAGGTTGTCCTCAAGTAGTCTCAACTATCAGGTCCCGAAAGGCCTCAAGCTCCGTGATCGGTTCAGCCC
Organism: Ursus maritimus; assembly: GCF_017311325.1. NCBI lineage: Eukaryota > Metazoa > Chordata > Mammalia > Carnivora > Ursidae > Ursus > Ursus maritimus. The sequence continues at coordinate 8,807,665 of NW_024424452.1, read as the reverse complement.
GTAATGCCAGTGGGGATGGAATGGGCCCATGAGCAGCGCTTGTGCCGATCCTGCCTCCGTTTCTACAGCGGGAGTAGCACCTATCTGGTGGCGGGGCCGGGGAGGTTGCAGTGGGGGGCCCTTAACCCAGCAGAGCCTGGCCCTTGCTGCTGCCCCCCACAGGCGGTCCAGAATGTGGGCAACATGGACACGCCGGCTTCCAGAGCCAAGGAGGCTTGGATGGAGCCACTGCAGCCCACCGTGCGCCAGGGCGTGGCTCAGCTGAAGGACTTCATCACCAAGCTGGTGGACATCGAGGAGAAGGAGGGTGAGCACTCCCCGTGGGGCCCCACGTTAACCTCTCAGGTCCGGGTTTGCTCCGCCCCTGCCCCGTGGCCCCGCCCACACCAGCCCCTCTACGGCCCCGCCCACAGCCTTCAGGTCCCTTTGGTCGCACCCACAGCCTCTTGATCACGTTTGCCCCGCCCCCTGTCCCACAGCTGCCCTTACCCTCACGGCTCTGCCGCAGCCCCCACTTAGTCCCTGGACTCACATTTTGCCCTCCGTCCCTGGCCCAGCAGAGCTGGACCTGCAGCGGGCGCTGAGCTTGCAGGCACCGCCGGTGAAAGAGGGGCCGCTCTTCATCCACAGGACCAAGGGCAAGGGCCCCCTCATGTCCTCCTTCAAGAAACTCCACTTTTCCCTCACCACCGAGGCCCTGAGCTTCGCCAAGACGCCCAACTCTAAGGTGGGTAAGGAAGGAAGCAGGCAAGTGGGGATCCGAGGGGATTATAACACTCTGGAGGCCATCTGGGTGCCTGCCTCGGAGCCCATGGCAGGGCCCACCGGGATCATAGAAGAAAGCCAGGCGGGCCCAGGCTTCTGGTGTCAGCCATAGGATCTCTTAAGACCCGTGGGGAAGAAGCTTCTCTGCCCAGGGGGCAAGGGACGGGCAGCGGCTGCAGGGTCAGCCTTCGCCTCTTGGTGCATGAGTGGGGTGCGGGGCTGAGGGGTGTTTCTGGGAGAGGAAGGAGTGAGAGGGGAGCTGGGAGGAGTCCTGGTTTCCTGCCCTGTGTACCTAGGAAGTGTCTCAATCTCTCTGAGCTTTGGTTGGGGTCTTGGCATACCCATTGGGGATAATGGTCCATACTTCCCAAGTCGTTGAGGGTAGAGGAAGTGACCGCACTGAGGGTGCAGAGCCCGGGCCGGCACAGGGCAGGATCTCAGCCAGTGGTTTTACCGAAGGCCCTGGGCTGGCCTCCCGTCCGTGCTCTTCTCCCAGGAAGGGCGGAGCACACACGTCTTGGATGGATCTGCTGACCCCTAGCTGAGCTGACCTGACCCCACACCAGCCAGGCTCTGGGGACGGTCTGCTGGGGATACCCGACCCAACCCTGAGCAGCTGATGAGGGAACCAAGGGGGTGATGGAGCTCCCTGGGTGACCCCTCAGCCTGGGCCTCTCACTTTCCAGCTGCTTCCACTCCGAGCAGCTGCCCAGCCACTGAGACCCCTCAGCACGGACTGGCGGGGCCTTCCCTTATGCCTCTCTGGGCCCCTTCCCTTGCTTGGCACTGAGCTCTGCTCTTCTGTGGGCACGTCCGTGCATCCCTCTGTGCAGTGCCCTCTCTTCTGCCTCCTTCCTGTCTCCTCCTCAGCAGGTGTACCCCAGAACGGGCAACACATCCTCTGTCCTTTGGGAAGCCCCACCCCCAGATGTGTGCCCCGGGACTCCCCTCCAGGTTTTCCCACTCCTCCCGAGAGGTGGCACTGGCCTTCTCATCACTGAGGCTAGCAGGGCTGGTGGGCTTGGATGCCGGGGTGGGGGGGTGTGGGTGCTCTCCTGAGGGCCACGGGGACTGGTAACCTGGGTGATAAGGGCCCTGACGAGTTCTGATGGGAGACCCCAGGGGCTGGGGGCTGCTAGCCCAGGTTCTGCTTAGTAGGTTGGGGGCCCCTCGGGCGTGGATCCATCAGGCGTGCAGCTTCTCCCTGTCCTGTTTGTATCTTAACCATATTGGATGATGGCAGGAGTGGGGAGGGGCCAGGAGGCGGGGAAGGGAAAGGCAAGTGGGGGAATTACTCATAAGGGGGAAGGCCCAGGGCCCCGTCCGGCAGGTGCTACCTTCCAGGCCTGGGGAACGCTGGGCGTCCAGACACTTTTCCAAAGCTCAGATCTCCCGGGACCGCTGCAGACCCTCAAAAGGCCGGGCACTTGGTCACCGTCTGTCTGCGCTCTGTCTGGCTGGGGTCACTCACAGTAGGGAGTGCTGTGCTAACCCCCGGGGACTGCAGAGGGGGAGGCTGAGGCCCAGCACTAGGACACGGAGTGGCCCCGGCCTGGATCCTGAGTCTCCCCGGCCCGCCCACTCCAGAAAAGTGCCCTCATCAAGCTAGCCAACGTCCGGGCAGCAGAGAAGGTGGCGGAGAAGAGCTTCGGCAGCTCACATGTCATGCAGGTCATCTACGAGGACGACGCGGGCAAGCCCCAGACCGTGTACCTGCAGTGCAAGGTGGGGGCCGTGTGGGGGCCGCTGCGGGAAGAGCCACCTGCGGGGGTGGGGGTGGGGGGCTAGAAGGAGGCCCCAGTGAGTCTCCTACCCCGTCGTCGGCTGCATCAGGCCCAGCAGGGTGTGAGATCTGATGTGAGTGCAGTGTGTGTGTGTGTGTGTGTGTGTGTGTGTGTGTCCGTGTCCTGGGCTCTGCGGGCCTGCCCAGGCACCCAGTGTAGGTCTGTGCGTGGTCCAGTGTAAGGACGGGTACGTTCCCGTGATTCGGAGCTTCACACATCGTACGTGTTTGCGGGAAACTGGGTTTCTGAGCGTCTGTGTTGGTGCCCATGTGTTGTGCTGCGCGTCAGCACGTGATCATCCAGGTCTATGCAGGCGTGTGGCTCTGGGTGCCTGCTCTCAGATTTTCATCTCTTTATGTGCTAACTCTTCCATTCGTCTGAGAAGTATTCGTGGAGCCGGCAAGGCTCCAGGCGCGGTTCTCGCTGGTGGGGGTACAGCGGCAGGCGAAACCGAGCCCTGCCCTCGCGGAGCTTGTCTCCCAGGGAGGCAGACCGACCGCTAAATCGGTATTTAAAATGTCAGATGGTGGCAGTGCCTTGAAGGGCACAAAGGAGACTGAGAGAGGGAGGGGACAGAGTAGCGTTCAGCGGGGGGATGCTGCTCTCTGAAGGGTGGGCGGGAAGGCCTCTGACAGGTGGCCTCTGGGCAGGGGCATCGTGAAGGAGAGAATGTCCAGGGGCAGGACACGGAGAGGAAGGTGAAGTCAGAGGGGGTTTGGCTTGTCCCCGGGAGGGACTGTCCAAAGCCTCAAGGGAAAACGGTGGCCATCCCAGAGAATTGGCGGGTTGTACGCTGCCTGGGGAGGGCCGAGGGGCCAGTGGCAGCTGACACCCAGCCCGTGCTCTCCTCATCAGGCCATGTGCTTGGGAGCTGCAGGAAGGGAGGGCGGGCTTCCTGGAGGGGGTGACCGCTGACCCCCCCCCGCAGTGCGTGAACGAGCTAAACCAGTGGCTGTCCGCGCTCCGGAAAGTGAGCATCAGCAACCCCGGCCTGCTGGGCTCCTACCACCCTGGCGTCTTCCGCGGGGACAAGTGGAGCTGCTGCCACCAGAAGGACAAGTCAGGTGGGAGTGGAGGCTGGGCCCCTACGTGGCATCTGTCCACCCTGGCCGGGGCACGGCGCCTTCGGGCCCTGGCTTGCTGGCCTGGCTGGGGGCCGCCTGTGCACCTGCGGGAACGAACGGGCGGTGGGCCGGTCCCTGCAGGTACTCCGGGCGGGGAGGGTTCCGTGACAGGGGAGTTTGGGAAATGCTGCGTGGTGTGGGTCCCGCATGTGGGTTCATTGAAGGCCCTGAGGAGGCGTGGAAACGAGTTGGGTGCCGTCTCGAACGCTGTGTAACGCAGCACTCACTCACGTGACAGGGACCCTTTCTTGTGAACCAGTGCTCCGAGGAACACGCTGTAGGAACTGCTTGTGCCGAGGGCACGGGGGGCCCCTAAGCTGCCCTGGAGCCGCGGGTGGGGGACCCTGGGCACCAGAGGGATGGCCGAGATGAGCTGCTGCTAGAACTTTCCATGATGGTGGCAGCGGTACCCAGTACTGTGCATGTGCTCGTCATGAACGCATGTGGTTGGACTTAAACCATGGCCAGTATGGCCCAGGAACTGAGTTTTAAGTTTGTTTTAATTTTATGTAATTTTAATGATTTTATATTTAAGCCGCTTGATGTGGCTAGCTGGCTACTGTATTAGAGAGCTCAGTTGTGGAACTGTTAAGATCTTCCTTTCCTTACCTCCATCGCTTTACAAAATTCTTGCTCCCCGGTCTCAGAAGAGACTCCACACTTGGAGCCTCCAGCCTCCACCCCTGGAGCCCGGCACGGGGAGCCCCTGGGAAGCTGCTCCACCTGGTCCAGCCCAGCCCTGGGTCTGGGAGGGGGCAGGGGCAACTCATTACAATGGTGTCGCTGGTTGGTTGCCTGACCTGCAGCCGCTGGCTTTGACCCTCGTGGCCTGACCTTGTTATTGGTGAGGGGTTTCCCCAGGGCGCTAGGAGGCAGGATCTGGTAGCCCATTCTGTGCAGGACAAAACCGAGGCTTAATGCGGGCCAATGCCTCTGCCAAGGTCATAAGGCCGGCAGGTGGCAGGGCCAGCTTATTGCAGGTGCAAAGCCCTCAGCTTCCGTCCCCATGATCTTACGGTCCCAGGCTGCTCCCTCCTTCCTTCCAGAAGGGCAGCCATCCAGAAAGCTGTCCAGTGCCCTGACTTGTCTCCTGTACGGCTCGCATGCTCTGCAGTCGTGTATCTCCGGACTCAGGAGCCGCACCCGACAGAGATGAGCTACTGCCCCCCTGGGCCCCTGAGCCCATTCCTGTCCCTCTCCAGGCCTCGACGTCCCCACCTGCACTGCCATGAAGTTGGACGTAAGCTCTCACGGGGCCTGCCCGCAACCCTGCCCTCTCTGTGCCCCCAGATCTGGGCTGCGACAAGACCCGGTCACGGGTGACCCTCCAGGAGTGGAATGACCCTCTGGATCACGACCTGGAGGCCCAGCTAATCTACCGGCACCTGCTGGGCATGGAGGCCGCACTGAGGTGAGGAGGCCTGTACGGCCCCGCGGGAGTGTGGCGGGCGGGGGCCAGAGCTGGGGCCTGTGGCTGGTCTCCCACTGCAGATCGGGCCTGGCCCCTTCCTGCCTGTGGCAGTCACACCTGGGGAGGGGCACGTGGGTCTCTGGCATGAGGCTGGCTCATGTGAGGATGAAGGCCCAAGGGCTGCAGAAGCCCCAGGTCATTGTCACGGCCATGCCCTGCCCCAGGCTGCCCCAGCCTGCCAACCCGTCCAGCCTTCCCGTGGTGCCCTCGGAGCGCAGGGATTGTCCTCAGCCAGCTCTCTTGAGTTCCTTAATGCCCTGGTTCTCGGCCCTGGCCCCCGCTCAGAGAAAACCAGAATGCCTGCGCCCTGCCCCACTGACTTAGAACCTCTGGAGGTGGAGTCCGGCGTGGGGACAGCTCCAAGCAACCCGGTGCTTCCCTGAGCCTGCTGGGGTGGGGGCGGATTTCTGTCCCCCACCCCTGTCCCCGGGCCCTGGAGGGCTGGTGGCTGTTGTCCTTGTTCCTCATCAACTTTTCCAGGGTGTAATCTCTTCCTTAAAGCCCTTCAAAGCTCACGGGGTCAGACGAGAATGGCTCGCTCCCCTGTCAGCCAGAGTCTCCAGTAGTTTCCAGGTCTCTCTGCCGCCATATCCTTCCTGATGGTGTAGCCCTGTCACTGGCTCCCTCTCCACCCCTAGTCTGGCCCCCTGGCTGGGTGACTTCGTCTTCCATCTACAGGATGAAGCCACCACCCTGTCTGCTCTGTTTCCGGGACCCACAGTTGTCCCCCATTTAAGCCAGGAAGCAGCAGAGCAAAGATTTGAACCCAAGCCACCTTGGGTTTAGGTTGGTCCTGCCACAGGACCCGTGCCCCTGGGCCTGACCATAGCTCCTGCCTTGAGAGCTTCCCCACCTCCGGAACCACTTGGCCACCCCCCTCTCATTCCGCCTCACCTCCTTGCCATCGAGCACCCCAGACCTTCTGGCCCACCAGCACCTCTGATCCCTGACACGGTGGCCCGTCCTTAGTCCCTGCTGTACCCACTTCCCGTGGCTGCTGTAACCAATTACTGGACACTTGGTGGCTGGGGACAACACAGATGTCTTCCCTTGCAGTCAGTGTTGAATTAGCAAATGAGCAGGGGGTAAGGGACCGGTCCGACCCCACAGGCCCACGAAGGCATCTGAGGAAGAGGAGCCCGTTAGATCTTAGCAGAGGGACACAGCTCTTCCGAAAGAGGTCAGGGAGACCATCCAAAGGACCAAGCCAGTGGAATTCCTAAGTAAGGAATTTCAAGCCTGGGGTCCACGTGGCTGCTCGCTCTCCCTCCATGTAAGCTCCCAGGATCGTACCCGAGAGGGCCCAGGGATCTCTGGGGAACCCCGGTTAGGAATTGCCACTGTCTCCTACTCCCATAAGAAGGAAACACATTCCACGGCCAGTTCATACTGGGGACTTCTACGCCCCAATTGGCCCTTTTCCCCAGGGACCTCTGAAACAGGAGTGACGTGGTTCGAGCTTGGTTTCCAAAGTGCCCACTGTGGCAGAGGTGGGGGGGACCAGAGGACGCTGGAAGAGGGAAGGCGGCAGGTGACCAGACGACCACCACCTGGGCCCTGTTTCTTCCCCACAGATGAAAGGGTCAGCCCCCCACTTCCAGGAGGCCTGCACAGGGTCACCCAGCCTTCCTGGCAGGGGCAGCACAAGCTCTCACTCTGTCCTCCCCTCCCCTACAGGGAGAAGCGCCGGGAGCTGAGTGCAGGCACAGAGGCAGGCTCTGTGCCCACGGGCCCAGGGGAAGGTAGGTCCCTCCCCTCTCCTCTCTGGACTCCCGCAGTGGCCTGAGCTCCATCCTGGGGTGCTGTGGGCGGGGCCCCACTGCCCAGGGCCCTCTGGCCCTGGCTGCTCTGCCCTCACCCTGCATTTGCCTCCAGCCGCTGAGGACGCACTGGCCCAGCTGCTCCGGGTGCTGCGGGACCTCCGGGAGGCCCACAGATCCAGCCCAACCGGCTCACCGCCCTCGGAGCCCAACCGCCTGCTGGCTCTGCAGACGTGAGGCCTGCCCCCCACCCCCCCCGCGCCCTTGCCGAGCCCCCTGCCAGGTGCTTGGAGACCCCCGGTGCGCTTTCAGCTCTTCAGTTCACTCCCGCTCACTGGGGAGCAGGGCTTAGGGCTCTTGTGGGCTGGGTGAGTTGGGGAACCGGGGGTGCAGAAGGCCCGTTGTTGCCCGCTGGGTCTCTAGGGGACTTGGCGTGCTCCTGCTCCTCTGTGAAGCCTGGCTGCTCCCCGAGGCCCCTGCACCATCGCTGGCACTAGCCCACACTCGCCAGGGATCCTCTCTCCTGCCCAGGGCAGACCTAGCCAGAAACCACCCATGGGATGGTCCGGGCCTGGGAGAACTGATGCTCCTTGGACCCAGAGAGGTGGGAGGGAATACGGAGCCCAGGAGACCAGGCCTGGACCTCAGCATCCCCCAGCTCCTGGCCACCACACCACCTGCTCCCCTCCGGCCACTGGCTGGGCCCCTGGGAGAGCTTCGCTGGTGCTCTGTTGCTGACAATAAACCTGCTGTGACAGCCTGGGCTCTGGGGTCTTGTGATGGGGGTCGGTGGAGGGACTGGGCCTGGGGACTCCAATGGCTCCTTGGGGGTGGCCAAGGACGGGGTCCACCAGCATAGGCTTTGTGCATCCCCTCTGCCCCCTCCCAGGGGGACTCGTTTCTCCCCCCAGCTGCTGGCCTCACCATACCCCTGGGTCCCACTGCTCCATCCCCCACAGGCTAGAGTCTGAACATGCCTCCCCTTCCCTTCCTGGCCCAGGGGTGGCTGAGTCTGTGCCACCCCTCCCCCATCACCAGCACCCTGTTCTCTGGCTCCTTCCTCAGGGCCTCACACAAGTCCTCACGCCTGTTCAATCTTCTTGGGTTTCTGGGACCTTGTGGTCAGGAAGTACTGACCCCAGGGTCTCCTGCTCCCTAATGCGAGAGTGAACGGGAAAGAGGTGTGCATTTATGGGGCTGCCACAAGTAGGAGCCTGGATTTGAACTGCATACACACAGGGGTGACACCTACCACCCTCTCCTCCAGAAGGGTCCTGGGGTGGGGTGGCTGCTGCAGCCTGAAGAGAGGTTACAAGTGTCTGGCACTGTCCCTACTGCTCAAATACCCCCAACCCCCTGGGTTCTATTAGGCAGGAAATGCCCCTTTTGGGTAAAAACTACACCCCTCCCCCACCCCCAGCCAGCCCAGTTAAGTAGCCATCCTTGGCCCAAACTTTGCCAGGATAGCAGAGAGGTGGAGGTTACAGCCCCAGGGCATTGTCCCCTCATTGCCTTCTATTCCTCCCCAGTTAAAGAGCACCTCCCTCCCACCACTTGGCCTGGAGAGTCAAGACTGGTGTGGGTCTGGGGCAAATGCCACTTCCTCGCCCCAGGGCCCAAGGCTTCAGTAGGGAATGGCTCTTCCCAGGAAGTGCTGTGGAAGCTTCTGGGTTCCTTGGTGGCTGCTCAGCTGCTGTAGCTGCAGTAGCTAATTGGAGACCCAGACCCTTGATTCAAACAGCGCAGGTGGGGCCTTTACACCAAACTGCAGTCTGCAAAATCCCAACCAATGCAGACGGACTCCGGCCCTCCACGCTCCTGTCTCCCGACCGGGTACACCTGCCTGGCCCCAGCCCTCACCCGCTGTCTGCCTAACAAGCGGCTCATCAGGCCACAGGGCCACGGGGCAAGCCCAGACCACGCCGCCGGGGTCTCATAGCAGGCGGCCTCCGCAGGGGGCTTATCCGCACCGGCCGAGGCCCAGCCACCCACGAGGCTTCTCCAACCCTCCACCGGCCCCACTGCGCCCTGGCTCCATTTTCCACTCGAGGGCCTCGCGCTGGGTGCTCCAAGGGCACATTTCCAAAGCAGGATCAAGGGGCACGGGGAGCGGAGAGAGGCCCCGCAGCGCAGCGAGGGGGCGCCGAAGCGCACCTATAGGGAAGCAAGCGCACGGACGGAACTAAGGGCTCACGCATGCGCAGAACCACGCACCTCCCTCCGTGCCCCGGGCTTTCCTCGCGCCTGCGCTGCGTCCTCCGGGCCGCTAGGGGGCAAGCAGCCGGTCTTCACACGGGGGAAGCCGTAAACCGGAAGCAGCCGCTAGCCCGGAAGAGCTGGTGGTATAGGGTTTTGCTGGCGGTGGAGGCGGCTGCTGCGGCTTGGGAGGCTGGTGTGGCGCTAGGATGAACGCACCTCCCGCATTTGAGTCGTTCTTGCTCTTCGAGGGCGAGAAAAAGTAAGTGGAACCGGCGGGGGCGGGCCGGGGGTCGCGGGCGGACCCTGGGGCTTCTCGGGCTCGCCCACTGCTGGGAGACGGAAGCAGCTTTTACTGTGTCTGCCAAACTTGAGGCAGCCCTGCCAGGCGGTGGTGAGTAGCCCCGTTCCGCAGAGGAGGAAGCTGGGGCTCAGAGAGGCTAAGGAGCTGCCCCGGCGCACGGGAAGTGGTGGTCTGTATGGGAACCAGAGTGCCTGGTGCCACAGTGCTTTCCCTCCGGGATCCGGCAGCCTCCTGGCCGCCGCCTTCATCCTTCTGCTGCAGCCAGAGAGGGCTGGCTCTCAGGCTCACGACCTGGCCTGTGCAGAACCTTCAGGGGCTCCTTGCCTGCAGAGTGCGAGGGAATGTAGTCTCCCGGCCTCTCAGCCTGGGCCTGGTTCCTGGCTTCTTCATTTTGGGCTTTCCTGGTCTCCGTATCTTTGGGGATGTGACTTCATCTGCCTGAGGCCTGCTTTCCTCCTCTGGAAAATGGGCTTCTTGCTGTATTAAACCACAGGATTTTCTCTAAGGGGAGCTTAAGGAGGTAATCTACCAAAAGTGCTTAGGCCAGGGCTCAAGACGCAGAAGACTGTCTAAAACATCGCTTTTCCTTAACAGCCTGGTGTGTCGGGCTCTGTGATCTAGCCCTTGCCAGCCACTTCGTCTCCCCTGGGAGCAGTGTTGACAGCTGGGGCCATTTTGCTCCCCAGGGGACTTTTGGCAATGTCTGCCAACACTTCTGATTGTCATAAAGGGGGTGCTGCTGGCAGCTAGTGAGTAGAGACCAGGGATGCTGCTCGTATCCTACAACGTACAAGACAGCCCCCTACAGAAGAGTTATCCACCCTAAAATGTCACTGGTGCCCAGGAGCAATCCAGAGTAGATGAGGGTCTCACAGAATCAGGGCATAGCCCCTCAGCTGCTGTGAGTCAGAGAGGTCTTTATGGATGAAGAGATTGAGGAAGGCTTCCAGGAGGAGGTGGGACCTGAGCCTGCATTGAGGGCAGGATTTAGATTTGGGGGAGGAGAGGAGCCCGTGTTCCTCATCTGTTGCTCCTGCCTCTTCCTAGGATTACCATTAACAAGGACACCAAGGTACCCAATGCCTGTTTGTTCACCATCAACAAAGAAGACCACACGCTAGGAAACATCATTAAATCGTAAGTTCCAAGTTCAAGGCTCTTGGGCAACATTTAATGGGGCTCTTTGAGGCAAGGCACACATTCTGGAAGATTTCCCGAAGGCTCTCTGAGCTGCAGGAAGGTCTGGGCGCTTGCTCTGGTAATTCACATTCCAGTACATTTTCTCCAAAATGACGCTGTACCAGCCCGTTTATCTGCCGGAAGGAAGCGATTGTGCGGCCAGCTAGAGAAACGTGGGTCTGCTGGTGTGTCTCTGCTGAGGGGCGGTCGGGGCTGGCTGCCACCCACCCCTCTGTGGGACCATGACCTCTGGGACACCTGGCACGCAAAGACAGATGTGCCAGAGATTGGATTTTATTAGAAGAAGGGGAGAAGGTGGGAGAGAGGCTCTGGGTTATCCGGTGCCCCTGGTGGACAGTGGATGTGGGTTGGTGGGTGTGTGTTTACACCAGTGAAGTCCTGACCAGGTAGGTGGTCAGCGACGTGGTTGCTGTTGTGACCCAAGCGCTGTCATTTCTCTGCTGAAAACACCGTTGGTGAAGCCACGTCTTCCCGGGGTTTGCACGTTTGAGGCCAGGGCAGGAGCCCGTCCGCCTGGTCTCTGGGCTGAAGGTGGGAGGTGGAGTTGGCGTCTTGTGTCTGGCTGACTCCCACCCTGAGCCACGCCAGTGGTGCCCCCAGGCCCTTCTGGGGCCTTGCTGCTCCCTCGCTCTGGGAGGCGGGTCCGCACCTCTGCAAGGGCCCTCCGTCGTGGCGCCTGCTGGCTTCCCGGCCTTGCACACGGGGCCCCAGGCGTGTGGGCAGCAGCTGCCAGCCTGTGTCGCCCAAAGGGCTGCCGTTTCACTAACTGCCTAGCCCCCCCCCAGATGCTCGTTCTGGGCTCTGTGTTCTGGCTACTGAACACGGGCTGCCTGGGGACGGCTCTTTGGGGCTGTCGCAGGGTCCCGGACTTCCCCTGAGGGAAGTCGGCAGGAAAGCCTGCTTACCCGCTGGGGTCTTTGATCCTCACGGATGTAGGTGGGGGTTGGGGGAGACGTCCCCCATGAGGTAGAAATTTTTCAAAATGTTTCATGTGGAAGATTTTTTTTTTTTGGGAAATCAAGAGCAGGGTACTAGTGGGGTCAGCCCCCTAGCCGTACTGGCTTCTAGGCCTCAACCCGGTGGTAAGAGTCCTTGGTTAGAGGCCTGGTAGCCCCCAAGGGGGCCAGGTCAGCCTCCCGGGTCACACTGCCCGTTTCCGTCCCTCAGACAGCTGCTGAAGGACCCCCAGGTGCTGTTTGCTGGCTACAAAGTCCCCCACCCCTTGGAGCACAAGATCATCATCCGAGTGCAGACCACCCCGGACTACAGCCCGCAGGAGGCCTTCACCAACGCCATCACGGACCTCATCAGCGAGCTGTCCCTGCTGGAGGAGCGGTTCCGGGTGAGCGGCCAGGCGTGCAGGGCCGTGGGGCTGGGTCTGCCCAGAGCTGCGCTGTCAGGACGAGCCCTGGGTGGGTTCCTGAGTTATGGGGGGACAGGGGAGGCGGTGACAGAGCAGCCATGCCCCCACAGCCTTGAGCAAGTGTGGACGAAGGGGCTATGGAGTCAAGGCCGGGGGCCTGCCGTCTGCAGGCACGGGTGCGAACCGTACTGTGTGCTCCGGGGTCTCCTGGGGGGCGTGTCGCCCTTGGGGACTGCTCCCCCAGGCCTTCTCCGCTGAGGCCTGGCTGCTTCCAGGATACTTGGGTGGAGCTGTGCAGGGAGGGGCCGCACGGTTCTGTCCATGCGGAGGGCCAGAGTCCGACCCCCGGGTGTAGAGCGGGAAGGATCCGAGGCTTGTCAGGTTTGGGCTTGTGTCACCGGCACCTCAGGCAGAGGGGGTGGGGGCGCTCAGGGACCCTGGGGTGGCCCTTCCAGCCTCCTCACCCTGGCCCTTCCAGCTAAGTGGCTGCTGCCCCTCTCTCCTCAGGTGGCCATTAAAGACAAACAAGAAGGCATCGAATAGTGGCCTGAAGAGTCTTGCGTGGCCAGTTCCTACGCTGCCCTGGAGAGGAGAGCAGCTCCCCCAGCCTCGGGGCTGGCCCAGTGAGCCCACCCGCTGGAGTCGCTGTGTCCCGCAGTCTGTCTGAGCTTGCTAATAAACTGCACAGGAAAAGGCCTGGCTGTGGGCTGAAGCATGGGTGACTCCGCGGGCCGTGGGGCTGCAGGGAGGTCGACGGGCCTGCTCCCGGTACTCTGGGGCCACGGTGCAGAGCGGACAGGCCTCGGGACCCAGATTTCTGGCTGAGGAGGTGGTAGGACCAAACTCCTTCTAGACCAATCCCCAGGAACCCGAGCGAAACACTTGCAGGAGCCTCAGCTCCCGGCCCTGCCTGTCTGGCTCCGAGAAGTGCCCAATGGGGTCACAAACAGCTCTCCAGGCTTCTCTTACACAGCAGAGAGTTTAATAAAAATATCCCCGATAAAAATATCCTGGTCATTTACCCCAAAGCTGAATAACTTAAGTCGTGTCCCCAGGACTCCCCACCCACCCACCCACCCACCCCCGCCGAGGCAGGGGCGCCCCGGCTCTGGCTACTGTCTCCTCCAGATGGCTACGATGTTGGAGTCCGTCAGAGCAGTGAGATAGGTAAAGGTGGGGTTGGCCACCACCGTGTTCACCATGGTCTTCGTCACCATCTGGCCGAGGGCCCAGGGCTGGGGCCACTTAAGGATCTGCGGGGGTGGGGGGAGAGGGGGCGGGGCTCCAGCTTCCAGCTGCGCCATCCCGGAGGCAGGAGGGGGTGGGGGGTGCCTACCTGCGTCGGGGCCTGGGGCGCTGCCGGCAGCGGAGGCGGCTGAGACATGCGCCGTCGTGTGTCCTCTCCCGTCACAGAGATCTATCATCTGAGGTGGGGAGTGGTGACGGGGCCGGGGGCCGGGGGGCGGACTCATGGACAGTAAGTGGCCGGCGGCTGTGGCGGTTGCAGCCGGGCCAGCACCACCACCGCCAGCGTGGACTGCTTGCCCCGGCCTCCCCACGTCTGGCTCCAGCTCCACAGGTAGATGGTGCCCAGGCCATTCCCCTTGGAGGCTGGGGGAACAGAGAACTGGGTGGGGGCCCCCTCTAGCCACTTCCTGCTGCACAGTCGGGACCCCTGAGGATTCCCCCGGCCCTGGGAGAAGCCACCCCCAGAGGCCTTCCCGGGGCCTATCCCGGCTCCCAGGAGGCCAGGCTGGCCCGCGAGCAGCGCCTACTCACCCACCACGTCCTCATTGACAAACGCCAGCCCGTCCACTCTCCGCCCGGCTGCCTCTGAGCCGTCGCCCTCGGGGAACAGGAACTCCACCTCGCACCCCCTGCGGGGCGGGGCGGATGCTGTCAGCGGGCCCCACCGTGTGCGCCCCCACTGTGCCAGCGGCTGCTCTGCGCCTGCCCGCCTCAACTAGGAGAGGAGACCGGAATCTGTTCCCAGCCCTGGAAGGAGAGCCAGCAGGGCCGGGGCGCAGGCAGGCACAGGGGTGCGCGCTCAGCAGCATTTAGGGGCCGGTGGCAAGTGCCTGCTGCACATTCCCAAGCCGAGAAGTGAGGGGGATCACACTGCTTGAAAAGGCAGCCAAGTACCAACAGGAGGAGAAGCAAACATCTGATGCGTGACCGCCACAGGGCTTGGGGACCAGACAGACCTGGGGGGGGGGGCGGTGGGGAGTTCAGGGCTTCACTCCCAGGTGCGGCGTGGGCCCACAAGGGCACTTGGCTAGACAAACGCCACCGCCTGCACTGATGCTTTTGTTGTTTGCCCCCACGTAGCAGCTGCCTCACTGCTGTCACCTCCCCCCACCCCCAAAGTGCTTCCCAGACTGGTCACAGCACTGAGGACAAAATTCGTGTCTTACCACGGCAGGCCGAGCCAGTGTCCCCTGGCCCCGGCAACCTTGCCACCTCATCTTGTGCCGCGCCCTCCCGCTTCTGACGCTGGGCTGGACCTCACACAGCCCCTCGCCGCCACCCCTGCGCGAGCACCCTCCCTCCCGCGACCAGCCTGACTCTGTTAGGCTCGCGTTAGCCTAAGGACCCTACCACCACCAGTCACCTCGCCACCGTCCCCTTACTCTCTTTCCTCCACACCTGACGCTGCACTTTGTGGGGTTTTAACACCTTCTGAAACAGCCGCCTCTGCCACGAGGCTGGGGTCCGCCCGAGGGCGGGGATGCCAGGCCGAGCACGGTCTCTGGCCTTCCGGGGTCTCCTCGCTGCCCAGGCACCATGCCAGCCCCCTCCTCCCCTCCAAGGTGAGGTGACCACGGCTTCGAGAGCTGACCCAGCCCAGTCCCACAGCCCAGCAGCTGGCAAGGAACAGGGCACAGGCCTTTCCTTGAGAGACCAGAGGAGGTGGGGACAGACCAGCCCCATGAAGAGGCCCCTGCAAACAGCCTCTGGCTGCCCAGAATGGGGCATAGCTTGGGTCCCACCCCTGGCAGATGGGCTGGGGATCAGACATCTGGACTAGCTGCTGCCTAGCTCCGGGGCCTGGCTTTCAAGGCCTCCCCGCCCCACCTCACCTCCTCTTCTGGGGTTGGTCCAGCCGCACGTCCCAGCAGCAGAGGCCGCCCTCGCAGCCGGCCAGCAGGTAGGCATCCGGGCAGGAAGCCACGGGGCAGAGGCGCAGAGGGATGGAGGTGGTATCAAGGGTGAGCAGCTGGCTGCAGGCAGAAGGGGAGAGAATGAGGCCATGGACCCGGCCACCCTAGCAGCAGCCCCCGCCGCCCCCCGCCGCCCCCCGCCGCCCCCCGCCGCCCCCCAGCCTCACCTGGCCTGGAATTCGTAATCGTGGTTGGGCACCCCGAGGTCCCAGAGGATGATCCGCTTATCATAGGAGGCCGCTGAGGAGGGGATGGGAAGGGGAGGGGTGGCTCTGAAGAGACCCTACTCCTTCCGGCAGGTTGCACCCCAGGCTGAGACCGTAGGCACAAAGCCGGCCCCTCCGAGGCAGGCAGGGCCATAGCCAGGAGACGGGAGACTCGAGGCCGCCGATCTCTACCTCTCTCTCAGCTACCACGGCCCGCGCCAGGCAGCCCTCTTTTTGCAGGCCTCCGCTCACACAGCCCTTTCTCGGCCTTACCACGCTTCGCTGCGGGTACCCACCCAGGTCACAGGCTGGCCCAGCTGCCCAACCTCAAGGCCACAGAGCAGGTCAGGGGGGAAAAGCAGGATCTGAGGCCCTGACAGTTGCCCACAAAGTCACGCTTCTACCCCGGCCAGAGCTGACCCCGGCGGCCCAGGGTGAAACCCGCCAGCCCCAGGAGCTCCCTACCGTCCTGGGGAGGGCGCACGGTCGGGCTGCAGGACAGGGTGCTGGGGACACCTCGGGTGGGGGAGAGGGACTTACTGAAGAGGTGGGTCTCGTGGGTGGGGCTGAAGCAGAGGGTGGCGATGGCCTTCTTGTGGGCCCGGATGACCCCGCAGCAGAAGCCAGCTCGCACGTGCAGCAGCCGGACCAGGCCGCGCAGGCCCGCGGCCGCCAGCACGCTCCAGCGTTTCTTGTGGCCGGCCTGCGTCACCACGGTCAGGGCAGTCCAGGCCACTGAGAAGAACTCCTGGGGACGGGCGGGGTGTGGGCGTCACAAGCAGCAGAGCTGCGCGCGTCTGCGAGGTCAGGCCGGTGGAACGGAGGCCCGGCAGGATGGGGTCAGCCCCCCACCCCCAGCACCGCAGGAGCAGGCCCTGGGCCCTCACCTCGCCAGGTGCCTTGTACTTGTGCAGCACGATGCCCGTCTGGCAGTCTATCACGCACACGGCCTCCCCGCCACACGTGGCCACGGTCTGGGAGGTGGCCCCCTCGTGCCCTGTGTTGAGGGGTCAGCCCCAGTAAAAACGTTCTCCGCGGAGTTTCCCCCCTGCGGCTCCTTGCGCCTGGCCTTGACGCTACTTCACGGGCTGTCTCTCCCAGGCCGCCCATCCACCGAGGCGCCCCCCTCCAGGTGTCATTCCCGGGCCCCGTCTAGACAGCTGGTCCCACTCATGCCCTGGGGCGCATGCCCTGGGGCGCTTGCCCTGGCCCTGCCTGCCCACCGAGGCTGTACCCTCCTCCCAGGCCGGCTCAAAGGCGCAGGCCCAGAGCTGGGTCTCCAGGTCCCGAGGGCTGTTGTTCTTGCTGTGACACTGCAGGAAATGCAGGGGCTCCAGGTCCGGGGCAGGCTGTGGGGGCAGAGGGGGGGGTCACAGTTGCCCCAGCCCGTGCTCCCTGCCAGCTGGCTCCCTGCCCCCTTGCTCGCTTACCTGGCTGCCATCAGAGCCCGGGGGGCTGCCCTCCACGCAGTTTGAGGAGGTACATGCCCGCTTGTTGGGGCACCGGTTGACTGAGACGTCATCCGGCCGTTTCTTGGCCACGGGCCTGGCCTGTGGAGGGGGGGTTGGGACCGGGCTGAGCGCCTGGGGACCACGGGCCCATCTGCCCAGGGCTTGCTTCCTCGGCATCACAGGCTGGACTGCACCCCCCCATGGTGGGGAGAGAGAGCAAGGGTTGGCCCAGGGTCAGTGTAAACAAGCCGGGCATCAGGGGCCGTCTTAGGCTCATTTCTGGGACCCCTGCACCCCATCCCTTTTCCCCAGTGTCCCTAGGCAGGAAAGGCCAAAACAAGCCTTTGGAGCCTTGGGAGCCGCATGGTTCCACACTTACCCTGGGTTCCTTGGCTGCTGTGGCTTTTGGAGGCCTCTCTGGGGTGCCTGCCTCACGCACCTGGGTCCCACCAGAGGCCACCAGTTCCTCAGAGATCATCCGCACCTATGTGGGCCAAGAACATCGGGGAACTAGATATGGTCCTAGGGGCCCCCCGACCCCTCCCCCAGATGCCAGGGCCGAGGGAACCTGTGCTTCCAGAGGTGGGAAACGGCCTTTCCAACCAATAAGTCTGCCTTCCCTGACCCACACCACTCTCCACCACCCATCTTTTTTTTCTTTTAAAGATATTATTTCTGCAAGAGAGGGAACACAAGCAGGAGCAGTGAAAGGGAAAAACAGGCTTCCTGCTGAGCAAGGAGCCCGACTCGGGGCTAGATCCCAGGCCCCTGGGATCATGACCGGAGCCAAAGGCAGGTGCCCCTCCACCACCCCTCATGGCCAGAGACCTCTAGGGCCGCTGAAGGCCATCAAGGAGCTGGGAGAACGGACTCCCAGTACAGCAGGGTGAGGTCATACCCGCCACTGAGTGAACTCGCTGAGGGACTCAGGCCCATAGCGGACATCCCTGACAGCAGACTTCACAAAGTCAGCCTGGGCCTTCTCTGCCTCTTCCTCTGGGCTCAGGGTGGCCTTGAACTTCTCCCAGTGAGCTGTGACCTGGAACAAGAGGGACCAGAGTCCAGCCCGGCCCATCCCAGATCTCCTGGACCCTCTGCGGTGCTCCTGCCTCCAATCTTACGGCCACAGGTGTCTCCACTTCACCGCCTCCTGGAAGCCTCCCTACACCACAGCCCTTGCTGCAGTGCACAGGCCTAAACAGCGCGCGCACATGCACACACACGCGCGCACACACACACACACACACACACACACACTCAACGGCCCCGAGGAGGAGGAGTTGGCCCAGGGTACAGTTCCTGTGAAAGTGTGTCAGCCTCCCGGGCCAGGCCCTGCCCGCACACCCGGAGAGTAGGACCTCTAGGGACAAGAGGCTCGGAGCACAGGCTAGGGGATAAGCACTGGTCGGGGTCAGGGCAGAGAGTCCCCGGAACCCCCACTCAGAGTCCTCCAAACGTCCATTCTGTCGCTCGCTCTTCAGGGCCCCCCGAGTGCTCCCAAACACCAGAGACACCGGCCCCCTTACCCGGCTGGTCAGCTCTCGGTTTAGGTTCTCCACCTGAGAGCACGTGGAGGACGCATCCTTGCCATTGACCTTACGGAGCTTGGGCAGGAGAAAGGAGACTTTCAGGTTGTCACTGACCTGGGGGATGAGGGAGAGTGGCTCAGCCCCACACAGTGCTGGCCCTCGGTCTCTGGGGCAGGGAGGAGGGGCACTTACAGTCAGGAAGGGGTTGCCCTCCAGGCTGAGCTCCTCGAGCTGCGGGAACTGGCACAAGGCGGTGACGTCCCCCAGCTGGTTGTTGGCACAGCGGAGGATGCGCAGGTGGGCCAGGCCCAGGTTGGCGGGCAGCGTCTCCAGCTGGTTGTTGGAGAGGTCCAGCTCTTGCAGCTGCGTCAGGCGGCTCAGGAGCTTGGGGTCCAAGTGCTCGGAGAGCAGCTTCAGCCCGGACAAGCTGGGTGGGCGCAGACAGGGAGGGCTCAGGGGGGCGGGCAGGCCTCCCGCCTCGCACCTGGGGCAGTCCCGGGTGCCTGCGCTGGCTCTTCCAGCAGAGGTGCTCGGGCACGCGCAGCCTCTCCTTCTTAAAATCTTGTTTACTACTTTACAACTGCGTACAGCTGGCCCCTCCAGAACGCTTCCCCGGCCCTCTAGGGGAGCTCCTCTGTGCTGCCCAGGGCCTCAGGACTAGCTCAACAGGCTGCTCAATACCCCATCTGCGGGACTGCCTCCACCACAGCCCGAGCCCCTTCAAGGGAGAGGCCCCTCGGAACCCAGCCCGCCCGTCTCATAACGGGAGCCCGGCGTTTGGCCCGAGTTCGGAGATTCCGCCTAACCAACAGGGCGATAATGGGGCCGGGCAGGGAGTGGGCAGGGGTCCCAGCCTTTCTTCCCGACCGGCCGGCAACCCAGGCCCGGATGGCGGGCTGTGTGGCCGCGGCCCCGCGGTCCCCGTCGCCCCCCAGCCCGCCTTACTCCAGGCTCCGGATCTTCCCCAGCCGGTCGCTCTTGGGACGCCCTCGCTGCATGAGCAGCCGCGCCGAGAGGGGGCCCATGGCGAGAAGGCGCGGCCCGCGCTGGCCGGTCGGCTGCACCGGCGACCGGCCGAGTCCGCGCCTCCTGGAAACCGACGCTAACGTCCGCGGCAGGCGGAGTTCTGCAGGCGGCGCCGCGCGAGCCAGCAGTTGGCGACGACCGGAAGGAAGCGGCCTCGCGGACCTCGCGCCCCGCGGGCGGACTACAACTCCCAGCGGCCCCCGCGGCCCCGCGCCTGCGTTCTGGTCTCCAGGACGCGGCGATGGCGGCTGCGGTGGTGGCGGCCCCCGAAGTCCTTCGGGAATGCGGCTGCAAGGGCATCCGGACGTGTCTGATCTGCGAGCGGCAGCGAGGAGGTGACCCGCCCTGGCAGCATCCCCCGCAGGTGAGGGCTCGGGGAGGGGCCGTGCCATAACTCCCTTCTTCATATGGGGAAACTGAGGCCCAGAAGATGGCTACGAAGACGGGCCCCGGATCAACCCGTGTCAGGGGCCTTCGCGGTGGGGGCGTTGCAGGGTGAGATGAGCGCTTTGAGGGGTGGGCTGTGAGCGGGGAAGGGGCTGGAGTGGGTGCCGTCCGAACACTACTCCCCTCTGAGCCCTGGGGAGAGTGTGACAGCAAACCTCCACGTAGCCCCCCCCCCCC
>NW_024424452.1:8785702-8787691 GCF_017311325.1 Ursus maritimus | reverse complement strand
AGGCCTAAACAGCGCGCGCACATGCACACACACGCGCGCACACACACACACACACACACACACACACTCAACGGCCCCGAGGAGGAGGAGTTGGCCCAGGGTACAGTTCCTGTGAAAGTGTGTCAGCCTCCCGGGCCAGGCCCTGCCCGCACACCCGGAGAGTAGGACCTCTAGGGACAAGAGGCTCGGAGCACAGGCTAGGGGATAAGCACTGGTCGGGGTCAGGGCAGAGAGTCCCCGGAACCCCCACTCAGAGTCCTCCAAACGTCCATTCTGTCGCTCGCTCTTCAGGGCCCCCCGAGTGCTCCCAAACACCAGAGACACCGGCCCCCTTACCCGGCTGGTCAGCTCTCGGTTTAGGTTCTCCACCTGAGAGCACGTGGAGGACGCATCCTTGCCATTGACCTTACGGAGCTTGGGCAGGAGAAAGGAGACTTTCAGGTTGTCACTGACCTGGGGGATGAGGGAGAGTGGCTCAGCCCCACACAGTGCTGGCCCTCGGTCTCTGGGGCAGGGAGGAGGGGCACTTACAGTCAGGAAGGGGTTGCCCTCCAGGCTGAGCTCCTCGAGCTGCGGGAACTGGCACAAGGCGGTGACGTCCCCCAGCTGGTTGTTGGCACAGCGGAGGATGCGCAGGTGGGCCAGGCCCAGGTTGGCGGGCAGCGTCTCCAGCTGGTTGTTGGAGAGGTCCAGCTCTTGCAGCTGCGTCAGGCGGCTCAGGAGCTTGGGGTCCAAGTGCTCGGAGAGCAGCTTCAGCCCGGACAAGCTGGGTGGGCGCAGACAGGGAGGGCTCAGGGGGGCGGGCAGGCCTCCCGCCTCGCACCTGGGGCAGTCCCGGGTGCCTGCGCTGGCTCTTCCAGCAGAGGTGCTCGGGCACGCGCAGCCTCTCCTTCTTAAAATCTTGTTTACTACTTTACAACTGCGTACAGCTGGCCCCTCCAGAACGCTTCCCCGGCCCTCTAGGGGAGCTCCTCTGTGCTGCCCAGGGCCTCAGGACTAGCTCAACAGGCTGCTCAATACCCCATCTGCGGGACTGCCTCCACCACAGCCCGAGCCCCTTCAAGGGAGAGGCCCCTCGGAACCCAGCCCGCCCGTCTCATAACGGGAGCCCGGCGTTTGGCCCGAGTTCGGAGATTCCGCCTAACCAACAGGGCGATAATGGGGCCGGGCAGGGAGTGGGCAGGGGTCCCAGCCTTTCTTCCCGACCGGCCGGCAACCCAGGCCCGGATGGCGGGCTGTGTGGCCGCGGCCCCGCGGTCCCCGTCGCCCCCCAGCCCGCCTTACTCCAGGCTCCGGATCTTCCCCAGCCGGTCGCTCTTGGGACGCCCTCGCTGCATGAGCAGCCGCGCCGAGAGGGGGCCCATGGCGAGAAGGCGCGGCCCGCGCTGGCCGGTCGGCTGCACCGGCGACCGGCCGAGTCCGCGCCTCCTGGAAACCGACGCTAACGTCCGCGGCAGGCGGAGTTCTGCAGGCGGCGCCGCGCGAGCCAGCAGTTGGCGACGACCGGAAGGAAGCGGCCTCGCGGACCTCGCGCCCCGCGGGCGGACTACAACTCCCAGCGGCCCCCGCGGCCCCGCGCCTGCGTTCTGGTCTCCAGGACGCGGCGATGGCGGCTGCGGTGGTGGCGGCCCCCGAAGTCCTTCGGGAATGCGGCTGCAAGGGCATCCGGACGTGTCTGATCTGCGAGCGGCAGCGAGGAGGTGACCCGCCCTGGCAGCATCCCCCGCAGGTGAGGGCTCGGGGAGGGGCCGTGCCATAACTCCCTTCTTCATATGGGGAAACTGAGGCCCAGAAGATGGCTACGAAGACGGGCCCCGGATCAACCCGTGTCAGGGGCCTTCGCGGTGGGGGCGTTGCAGGGTGAGATGAGCGCTTTGAGGGGTGGGCTGTGAGCGGGGAAGGGGCTGGAGTGGGTGCCGTCCGAACACTACTCCCCTCTGAGCCCTGGGGAGAGTGTGACAGCAAACCTCCACGTAGCCCCCCCCCCCC
>NW_024424452.1:8773597-8785692 GCF_017311325.1 Ursus maritimus | reverse complement strand
GAGCTGCGGGAACTGGCACAAGGCGGTGACGTCCCCCAGCTGGTTGTTGGCACAGCGGAGGATGCGCAGGTGGGCCAGGCCCAGGTTGGCGGGCAGCGTCTCCAGCTGGTTGTTGGAGAGGTCCAGCTCTTGCAGCTGCGTCAGGCGGCTCAGGAGCTTGGGGTCCAAGTGCTCGGAGAGCAGCTTCAGCCCGGACAAGCTGGGTGGGCGCAGACAGGGAGGGCTCAGGGGGGCGGGCAGGCCTCCCGCCTCGCACCTGGGGCAGTCCCGGGTGCCTGCGCTGGCTCTTCCAGCAGAGGTGCTCGGGCACGCGCAGCCTCTCCTTCTTAAAATCTTGTTTACTACTTTACAACTGCGTACAGCTGGCCCCTCCAGAACGCTTCCCCGGCCCTCTAGGGGAGCTCCTCTGTGCTGCCCAGGGCCTCAGGACTAGCTCAACAGGCTGCTCAATACCCCATCTGCGGGACTGCCTCCACCACAGCCCGAGCCCCTTCAAGGGAGAGGCCCCTCGGAACCCAGCCCGCCCGTCTCATAACGGGAGCCCGGCGTTTGGCCCGAGTTCGGAGATTCCGCCTAACCAACAGGGCGATAATGGGGCCGGGCAGGGAGTGGGCAGGGGTCCCAGCCTTTCTTCCCGACCGGCCGGCAACCCAGGCCCGGATGGCGGGCTGTGTGGCCGCGGCCCCGCGGTCCCCGTCGCCCCCCAGCCCGCCTTACTCCAGGCTCCGGATCTTCCCCAGCCGGTCGCTCTTGGGACGCCCTCGCTGCATGAGCAGCCGCGCCGAGAGGGGGCCCATGGCGAGAAGGCGCGGCCCGCGCTGGCCGGTCGGCTGCACCGGCGACCGGCCGAGTCCGCGCCTCCTGGAAACCGACGCTAACGTCCGCGGCAGGCGGAGTTCTGCAGGCGGCGCCGCGCGAGCCAGCAGTTGGCGACGACCGGAAGGAAGCGGCCTCGCGGACCTCGCGCCCCGCGGGCGGACTACAACTCCCAGCGGCCCCCGCGGCCCCGCGCCTGCGTTCTGGTCTCCAGGACGCGGCGATGGCGGCTGCGGTGGTGGCGGCCCCCGAAGTCCTTCGGGAATGCGGCTGCAAGGGCATCCGGACGTGTCTGATCTGCGAGCGGCAGCGAGGAGGTGACCCGCCCTGGCAGCATCCCCCGCAGGTGAGGGCTCGGGGAGGGGCCGTGCCATAACTCCCTTCTTCATATGGGGAAACTGAGGCCCAGAAGATGGCTACGAAGACGGGCCCCGGATCAACCCGTGTCAGGGGCCTTCGCGGTGGGGGCGTTGCAGGGTGAGATGAGCGCTTTGAGGGGTGGGCTGTGAGCGGGGAAGGGGCTGGAGTGGGTGCCGTCCGAACACTACTCCCCTCTGAGCCCTGGGGAGAGTGTGACAGCAAACCTCCACGTAGCCCCCCCCCCCCGTCCCCCGCCTCCCGCCTCCCATTTCTGGGCCTGGGAGCTTCACGGAGTGGGGAGACTACCCGGAAAGAAAAGAGGATGCCGAAAACCAGGCAGGGCATTGTGTCCCAGACTCCGTCGAGCAGAAGTGGGCAAGGAGGAAATTAGTTCGGATTAATTAAAGAAAAAGGAGTCAGCGCCTTTGCGGGGGGGAAGGGGGGCGGGGCAAGGGCGTTCCCGCTGGGGGTACTGCTTGGGTACAGGCCTGGGGTAGGTGCGTGCTTTTGGAAGGAGCGTGACGCTCCAGGGCCAGGCGCCGATCCCAGAGGGCTGTGTGTGTGGTGGTTGGGTAGGCTGGACTTGTCCTGAGGGCCACGGAGAGCCGCTCAGGGTTTTAAAGGAAGTTAAAGATCCGGGGAGAGGGGGAGAAGCAGATAGGAAGGTATGGAGTCTGGGAAACCAGTGCAGAAACCGTCACAGCATCCGTGGTAAAAGCTTGGAAGATCCTGTGGAAAATGGTCTGGTGATTTCTCAGCAAATTAAAAGCAGAATTGCTGTGTGATCCAGCAGTTCTGGATATACACCCAAAAGAATCGAAAGCAGACCCTTGGAGAGAGATTTGTACGCCCACGTTCCTAGTGGCGTTGTTCCCAGCAGCTACAATGTGGAAGCAGTGGAAGAGTCCCGCAGTGGGCAACAGCGGGTAGACAAACTGGCCCACTGTGTCCGAGGGAATATTATGTGCCTTGAAAAGGAAAGGCATTTTGACATCTGCTGTGACATGAGTGGATCCTGAGGTCATTATGCTGAGTGAAATGTGTCACAAGAGGATAAACACTGCAGGATTCCACTGCCACGAGGTCCGTAGAGGAATCAAATTCAGAGTCAGAAAGTAGAATGGTGGGTGCCCGGGGCTTGGGGGAAAGAAAGAAGAGTTGTTTGTAGAGTTCAGAGTTTTAGAAAGCTGGGGATGGGTGTATTTAACGCTGCCGTGAACACTTAAAGATGGGGACGATGGGAGATTTCATGTCATATGTATTTTTGCCACAAGTAAAGCCTGAGAAGTGCCCAAAGTCTGAACTTTCCCTGTGACTGTGGGTGGGGGGATAGCCCCTGCCTGACTTGCTGGCTGTGGGATGAGCAGAAGGTACAGGATGACTCCCTGATTTTAATGTGTCCGCGTGAGGTGCCAGAAGACAGAGGACACCATGGTTCACAGACCGGGTGGGCAGCAGCGGCCATGACATGTAAAGGGTGGGGGAGGAAGCAGAATTAACTGGACGGGGCGGGCCTCAGACTGTCCTGCAGCTGGGACAAAGTCAGGGCCAGCCCGGCGGGGAGCTCCGGAGCCGACTGACAGAGGAGCCCGTGTGGGGTAGAAAAGGCCAGACCTGCGCTGAGTCATTGGTTGGGGGCTGCCTGGAACCCGGTGGCCTCTGCCCAAAACCTGAGACTGATCCGGGGAGGCACCGCAGCAGGAGCTTGCCCTCGGGGCACTCCTCGAGGATGACTAGCAAGTTCTCTCTTTTGAAGGGAAATGCGGGCAGTGCTTCTGTGGCCTCAGAGGAGGGCAGGGCGCAGAGGCACCCCCACCTCGGAGACGGAGACGGCGTCTCCCCTCTGGCTGCCCAGCATGCTCTCCCTCTGACAGCCCCGGGGTCCTCTCCTTTAGTCCCCCCCACAGCCGGGGAGGCCAGAAGACATCCCCCAGCGACATGAGCACAGTGTGGACCCGCAGGCAGCCCCCAGCTCTGCAGCCTCAGGCTAGTTCCTTCACTTTGCTCTGCCCAGCTCCCCTCAGCTTTCGAGTGGAGAACAGTAGTGGTTGCATGGACGCTTTTTCCATTTAAGATGAGGAAAGTGAGAAAGGACCGGGCAGAGGGCCTTTCCCAGGAGGCAGGCCCAGGCAGGGAGGGGTTCGGCCTCCCTCTGGACTCCAGCTGCTCTCCAGAGTGGCTTGGTTAGGGGGGCGGGGAGCCGGCCTCCAGAAGGCACACAGCGGTGTGAGGAAGGGCTTCCTTCCATGGTTCCAGGTCCCTCAACTTTCTTTTCAGAAAACACACCGTTTCATTTACTACTCCGACACTGGCTGGGCCGTGGGGGCCGAGGAGTCTGACTTTGAAGGCTGGGCCTTCCCCTTCCCTGGCGTGACGCTGATAGAGGATTTTGTGACCCGGGACGAGGAAGCCGAGATGGTGCAGCTGATGGACCGGGAGCCTTGGAAGCTCTCCCAGTCTGGACGGAGGAAGCAGGTAGGCCTGCCCTCGGCTGGGGAGGAGGGGAGGGCCAGCCTGGCTGGTCAGAGAGGAGTCACTCTGCTGGGCCCCTCCAGACTCCTTGCCCAGCGCCCCTTTGCTTGTGTTCCTCCCAGTGCCTCTCTCTGCAGCCACAGCACCCCAGGGCCATTAGGGGGGCAAGCTCCCCCGACCCTGGGGCTTGGGCAGCCAGGGGAGCCATGTGTGTTGGAATAAGGGGCACAGGCATCCTGGCCTCCTCCACTTCCCCACCAGACACATCACATGCAGGCCGTAGGGCAGACTGATGCTCAGCCTGGAGGGTTTCTAGAAGACCGCCAGTCTCCTCATTCGTTTTGAGATAGTCAGGCCCCCGAGTCCTGGACCTCCCCTTCGCCGGGGATCGCAGCCCCTCTTCCCTACAGCACTGTCCACCATTGGCCATCTTCTCCCCTTCCCTCCCCCTCAGTGGCTTCAGTGCCACGCCGGTCATTACACCACTTCCTCTGGTGCTCCCATGCCCTTTTGCCCCTCACTGTCCTGCTGCTTCCCTAAACCCCAGCCCCGGTCACGTCCGGCTCCTCTGATTGCTGGCCTCCCGGCCCTGGCCGTCCTGCTCCGGCGGTCACACCAGTCTCCCCGAGGCGGCCCCCTTAGCAACCTCCCCCTGCCCCCGGCTCTCCGCTGCCAGCTGCCTGGGGCCATGCCCTCCTTGCCCGAGCCCTCTGTTGTCAACGTCAGTTTTACCTCAACTGGTCTTTCCCCCAGAGTGCCCGTAAGCTCCGTCTCTCACCTCTGCAGCCAGCTCCTCCGAAGAGTCCTTTATTCTGTCTTCTGCGTGTCTCCTCCCGTTCCCGCTTCACACATTCGCCGCTTCCTTCCCGGCCCCGCACCCTCACCCAGCGGCCGGTTGTCAGGCTCAGCCCTCGGGCCTCTCCTTTTCCAGACGCTCCCTTGCTGGTCTCCATGAGTCATGGCTCTGACACCATGCGTGTGTTTGTGACTCCCACGTTCAGGTCTCCAGCTGGCTTCCCATTTTGCCAAACCCTCACTGAGCTTTGGGTCTTGGCCCACCCCGGCACCCCTGCAGCGTCCCCATCTCGGCAAATTCCATCTTCCATCTGCTCAGGCCGGAAACCATGCAGCTCTCCAGGTTTCTCTGTCACTGGTCATCCCTGTCCACTTCCTTCCTTCAAAACATGCCCGGAATCTGAGAACACAGCACCGCACACCCCCACTGCCCCCACCTAGGTCCCAGCCCCTGGTTCTGCTGCTGGGATTCCTTCTGGAGCGTCCTGGGGCCCCTGCCCCCCTTCTGTCAGTTGGCCTTGCAGAGGACCCCTCCTCAGACGCACTCGCTGCTCTGCTACAAACCTGCCAGGCCTCCCATCCCCACCTTCGCGTCCCCGCTGCTCTCGGTGTCCCCGTACAGCCGCCTCGGTGCTCCAGGTCACACGTTCCTCTGGGCGTTGCACCCCCCACCCTCCTCCCGCGCCTGCCGCTGCCCTGGGGGCCCAGCCACGCTGAGACATGCCGAGGCCGGAAGGAGAAAGACTTTTGCACCAGATAGCGCCACCCTCCCCTGGGGGGGGACCCGAGGGGGCAGGAGTTGGTGGATAAATGCTCATCCCTTGGGCCACAAGTCTGAGGGGTATTCTAGAAGGCTCCTCCCTAATGACTGTTTTTTAAGACAGAATCCACATACCGTAAAATCCGCTCATTTAACACGTACAGTTTTGCTCTATTCAGAATGTGCAGCCATCTCCACCGCCTGCTTCTGGAACAGGCCCATCACCCCAAAGGAAACCTGTACCCGGTAGCACTCGCTCCCCATTCCCCCGGCAACCACTAATCTACTTTCTGTCTCTGGATCTGCCCATTCTGGACGTTTCACGTAAATGGGATCCCAGAACATGCGTTCCTTTGTGTCGGCCTCTTCCCCCGACCACGGTGTGGTCAGCCTGTGTCAGCGCTGCGTGGCGTTTGTGGCCAGATGGCACTCCGTGGTGTGGACCCGCCACTGTTTGTCTGATTGTGGACACTGGCCTGTCCCCGCTTTTCAGCTCCTGTGCCCCGGTGTTGCTGTGAACACCATGGGCAAGTGTCTGCGTGGCCTGTTTCCAGTCCTGGGCATGTCGCCGGGAGCAGAACTTCTCTGTCGAGGTTCTGAACCCCAGGGATCCCCAGCTCCGACCGGGGATGAGGCTGCCTTGGGCTGACCCCGCCCTACCTTGGTGCTTCTTTTTCCCGCATCCCGACCCTTTGGCCTCACGGCCCAGAACACACGGCCTGCACGCGGGCCCTTTGTCTCCCTCTTTCTCTGCTTTCAGGGGCACACGGGCTAAGTGCACATCGTCCCCCCTTCCCTGCTTTCTTCCCTTAGCGTCTACCAGCATCCGAGTGGTTGCCGTTTTTCTGTCTTCGAGGCGGGCCTTCTGCTGGAGCTGGGTCCTGAGCCAGAGGCGGGCATTTCTGCTTATCTTGGTCGCGGTGATCAGCTTCTTCAGACCTGGCCTGTGATAGCCGTTCCTAGAAACTCACGCACTTCTCCATTCCTCTTTGTCCTCCCCCTTCAGGACTATGGCCCCAAAGTCAACTTTCGGAAACAGAAGCTCAAGACCGCCGGCTTCAGAGGCCTCCCCAGCTTCAGCCGGGACGTGGTGCGGAGAATGGGGCTGTACCCCATCCTGGAGGACTTCCGGCCCGTGGAGCAGTGCAACCTGGACTACTGCCCTGAGCGGGGCTCGGCCATCGACCCCCACCTGGACGACGCCTGGCTGTGGGGGGAGCGGCTGGTGAGCCTCAACCTCCTGTCCCCGACCGTGCTGTCCATGTCCCGGGAGGCGCCCGGCAGCCTGCTGCTCTGTCTGGCCCCCTCCGGCTTCCCGGAGGCCTTGGTGGAAGGGGTGATGGCCCCCAGCAGGTCCGTCCTGTGCCAGGAGGTGGAGGTGGCTGTCCCCTTACCCCGCCGCTCGCTGCTCGTGCTCACGGGAGCCGCGCGGCACCAGTGGAAGCACGCCATCCATCGCAGACACATCGAGGCCCGCCGCGTCTGCGCCACCTTCAGGGAGCTGTCGGCCGAGTTCTGTCCCGGCGGGAGGCAGCAAGAACTGGGGCAGGAACTCCTGCAGATCTCTCTCTCCTTTCAAGGGAGACCTATGTGAGCCACCTCCCCGGGGACAGGAGCTGGCGCCGGGCCTGGCCAGGGTGCCGGCTCCGGCCTTGACTGTCTGCCAGGATTCGAGGCCGGGAAGCCCGGCACAGGGGGCTTTCTCCCCAGCTTAGTAGCTTTTCAGAGAAGACTGCTCAGCGTCCAAACGTGACGACAGTGTGGGCCCTGCCTGGGAGCTGGTTGTGATGGGAACGTGCCTCAGGTCAGTCCTGTCTGACCTGCCCGTGGCCACTGTGTGGGGAGCTTGTCACAGTTGGAGGGCAGGGGGATCATTTGAGCTTAAACATGTTGGTACCACGTAGAAACGTTTTCTCCTTTCTCTCTCAATGAAGTTCCTTGATACCCCACATTCTCCAGTCCTTTCATTTGGGAAGTGAGTTGGAGAGAATTGACAGATTTGAAGCTACTATTTCAGCCTTCAGAGCGGGTGACCTGCGTCAGGCTCTGCCCGGGTCATGCTTGACCCCCGGGAGGTGTGGGGGGGCAGTAAAGACAGGGAGATCTCCACAGAGAGTCCGGTCCCATGTCCCTCCCTGCCCCATGCTGTGAAAAAGTAAGGGGACTTCTTGATACTGGTGCCGTGTGGGGTGCTCACGTGGGTGGCGGCCAGCCCTCTTCCCTGCTCATAAGACAGGATACACTCACCAGCCACGTGCTCAGCGCCAAACTTTGGGACCAGGGCCCCATCGGAGCCCAGAAAGGTTCATGGTTTGCACTGGTCTTCAATCATTCTAGAACCTTCTATGAGCTATCGGGTGGGAGTGGGGGGCAGTCACTGACCGCCATGCACTGTGAAGTGGCATCTCTCTGGAGACCGCTAGGTCTCTAGTGGCCAAACAGCCCAGCTGCAGAGCGGGTGGCTCCCCGAGTCAGCTCACTTGGGGCAGGAAGGCGGAGGACAGCTTCTTCACAGAGTTGAGACCCTCGCAGACCCTGCCCTGGGTCCCTTATTGGGCATTCAGATGTAGGCCTGGCTGGAGCTCCAGCCAGTCCTGTTGCATGTGAACAGCTCGTGGGCTTGCAAGCTTGGTGGTCTGCTCCATGGGGGCCTGTGAGGAGCCTCTGCCCTGACAGGCTGGGCTGTAGAGCACCCGTGTGTGGAGCCTGCAGGATGTTCCGCCAACACAGCCATGTGGGAAACGCTGCACGCCCAGACCTGTGGGGGGAGGCCTGTGAAGGCCGGGAGAGCCACTCAGCAAAGAAGCCGGTGGCCCCCAGAATCACCCAGTGCTTGCCAGACATTCGACAGTGGGCCCTCCTACAGCCCCGCAGAGCAGCCCTCAGGGACACACTCCATGCCGTGGTCCGTACAATCCCCGGAGCGCACCTTGGGACATGCTGCATCATGTCACGGTCAAGCTGGTGACCCTAAGCTGGGTTTGTCCTTGAAGCTACAACAGGAAGACCATCAGGTTCAGCGTGCCCACCTCCGCTTCCACTGCTTGTGCCACCCACTGGGATGGGGCTGGGAGGGGGCCAGGCTGGGGTGGCTCAGCCACAGGCTGAGGGGTATGATGACTGCTTAACCCTGTATTTGAGGGGGCCGTTCCTGCGTTCGCACGCTCTGCGTCAACAGCAGACATAACGCTGTGCGGACCGTTCTGTCTGTCCTGATGCTCTGGCGGTCTGACCCCGAGGAGCGACGGGCCTCACGGGAACGTCCTAACACGGAAGCATCCACTCCGAGGCTGGCTTCCAGCACCATCCTTTTCCTGAGTAAGTCGGGGAGAGCACAGCCGATAGCCTGTCCTGCTTTGACAGATGTTAAGGAAACTCAGGGCCATTTATCTGTTTGGAGCTGGGGGTGGTGAGGCCCAGGCTGGTCCCAAGGGGCAGAGGATGCGGCGCTCAGTCCAGGAAGCATTGTCTGGGTTATTCCTGTTGAGACTCACGTAGTCTGTACTGTGTCCCCAGTAACCGTGTGTGTGTATATGTGTGGGGGGGGGGCACAGACATCCGGGGCTGCAGAGAGGGTTCAGCAGGTTCTAAACTGGGCCTAGCGAGGCATCTCGGCTCAGTCCTGTGCCCCTCGCCCTGCTGGCCCCCACCCACAACTCTGTGGACCCTGACTCGCCACCTTCTGGAGGCATGGGAGTCGAGACTGAGCCTTCTGTGGGTTGGCTGCACTTCCTGAGGAAGTGGCCCATGCAGTGGGCTTGCTGGACCCGGGCTTTGTAGGGAACTCAGCCCTCCTTTAGACCTGGGGGCCTGGGAAGTCCTCCTCCCGGGCCGCAGAGGCAGGTGGGCCCCCCGAGGGATTGGCAGACCTTGTCCACGCAGTGGTGTCGGGTGCTTTGCACACCTGACTCCTAGAGGCCTCTAGGTTGAAGTGCCTGCAGGTTGAAAATAAAAGACAGACATCCTTTCCTGGACAGGGGCCTCAGTGGGTAACAGTTACAAAACAGAATGTCTGGGAGCTTCTCAGGAGTGTCACTAGGCTGTGGGAGGGATTCCGTGGTCCTGACCCCAGAGCCACAGGTACCTGGGATGGAGAAGTTGCCCCCAAAGGACCAGAGCCTCTGTGGCTCCTCACCGGGAGGGTCTGGGGACCTTCAAGCTGACCCAATTCAGATGGGCGCGGTTGGCGCCCAGCCACCCGCGGGGCTGTCCCTTGCTGCGTTTCTAGAAAAGGATAGCTCTGCTGGGGAAGGGAAGGGAAGCGGCAGCCAGAGACGCTCCGTTCTCTCGGGGCCCCACTCGGAGGGAGCCGCCCAGCATGTCCGGGTCCGAGCACCCTGCCTGCCCATTCCAGAGCAGTCACCCCCTCGCCTGGGAAGCCTGTTAAGACACGATGTCGGTGACCAGCAATTCGAAAGAGGCAGGAGGGGCCTCAGGAGAGGCGGTCTGCCCTCCAGGAGGCAGCACACACCGCGGAAGAGCCAGGGGCTCCCGCCCGACACCTCCGTCCACGGCGCTCCGCCAAGAGCAGAGAGGGCGCGTCACAGAGGCACTGATTTATTCAGTTCAATCCCGGGCAACTGTGTGAAAAACCCGCACACAGGACAGGGGTGATGTTCACCGTATGTGATCTCCAGTGTCATGCATAATGAATTAATCAGCGCGAGACAGGTAACTGCTGCTGCTGAGCCCTGATGCGCTCAGACTCACGAGCTCTGAGCCTCACCAGACTTTCCTAGAAGACACGAGAATACACTCTGCCCTTGCAGTTTCTAAAATAGAAACACTTGGGTTTGGAAACTTCTGGTCCGGTACTAAAGGGAGACCGTGTTCCACTTTGGAGAGGGCCTCAGCGACTCTGGCCGCTCAGATCGTGAGCCCCGGGAAGGCCCCGCGCGGAGGAAAGTAGGGCAAGCCCTCGCTGGCTCCGCGGTGGCCTGCGCGGTGCCTCACCCCGAGCGGCCGGACGCCTGGAACGCTCACAATCAGGTTAAACCTCCACAAACTGCCTTTCCGGCTCATCGTCGGCCTCCCCCCAGCCCAGCCCGCCCCGCTGAGTTGTCTGCAGCTCCGAATAGCAGCCGATCCTCCACCTCCCCCAAAGCTATGGGGCTACCCTGAGATTCCCCACAGACCGCCAGGCCCCAGACCCATGGTCCTCTCTGTTCCCACAGAAACTCTGCTTGCCCCATGCTGCTGGGAGCTGGGAGAACACTCTAGAAGAAAGAGAACAAGAACTACACTCTTCTAATCAGCGTTAAAAACACGGGATGTGGCATCTTTGCTACCCGTGCAGCACGGTCACGGGTCACCCAGTGTCTAGCCCGAGGCAGCCAGGCCAGCAGCTCTGCCTGCGGAACGGGCATTAACCACCAGCCCCCGGCTGGCACTGGGGGTGCTTTCCAGTCTGGGGAGCTTGACACGTCTGGCGCACTTGGGGCAGGGACAGCAGATGGCCCAGGAAAGTGAGGCCAGGACGGCCCCTCTCCCAAGGCTCAGGCTAGAGGAAGGGCCTGCTGCCCACTCCCAGCCGTGGGGAGGAGCCAGCCTGTCCCGTCCCGGCTAGGACACACCGTGGCTGTCTTACAGTGACTCGGACACAAAGCAAATACATACGAAGCCAAACAAGCCTTTTCAACAAGGCTCCAGGAGAGCACAGACACGCGCCAGAGAGCAAGCAACGACAGATGTCTGCAGACTGCCAGGACTGCGCCCCGTGGAAGACGCCAGGCTCTCGTCTGGCTCCATGGAACCCACTGTCCGGGCTCCCATAATGTCCCGACACCACGGCGACTCCTGGCACGGCTCCCGCACAGCCCCTTGGCATTTTGGTTATGTGTTAAGGTGTATGTGCTCAACAGTGTGTCACACCGCCCGCAGCCGCAGCCGCAGCCAGGCCAGCCAGGATTTCTCGGCACGGGCAACCCAGACCCCACAGAGAGTAAGCTGTCCACAGAAACGCCATCAGAGCATGACGTCCGATGACGGCGGAAACAAGAAAGGCTCCCTCTCCAGGCTGCTGCTGGCCGATGTGGTAAACATGGGTTTTAAAAGCAGCTCGGGGTGCGGGATGCTCACCCCAGGCTGAACCGTAGTACGTTATGTGTGCGGCCCAAGAACACGGGCTCCGGTCTAGTGAAAACATCCGAACCCACATGGCACACGGCCACGGAAATGCGTGAGCTGGGCCCCTGCGTGCGGCCGAGAGGACTGGGGGTCTCGCCCTCCCTGCAGCTGCTGCCCCACATCATTAAAAGCAGATCTTGCATCGCGCCAGGTCAGGCCAACGGGCCTTGTCTAGACAGAAGGTCCCCTAGGCCGCGCCCTCCCGCCTCCTGGGGTCACGGGCAGCAGGGAGACGGGAAGCACGAGCGGCTGTCTGGGCCAGTAGCTTTGGCGGCCATAGCCTGGTGGAGCAGCCGACGTGGGCTCAGAGGCTATTCTGTAGCCCAAAGATCGAGGGCTCTGCACTGTGGGCCCTTTCCCCACCCTGGTGGATTTGCTGGGTCAGCGTGACCGGGGCTCCAGGCTGACTGGGAAGAGCGCACTTGAGCCCAGGGTGCCCCAGAGTACACCCCCTCTCCCCACCTCACACGGGAGGCCCACACACGTGCCTCCCCAGCCCCGTCAGGCCACCATCGGAAGTCTTCTCCAGGGCCGGACCAATCCGAAGCCCGGCTGGGCACCCTCCGCGCCTGCTAAGCAGACCTGGGACCCCTGGCTCCTGCCTCTTCCCTGTCAGCCCGGCCACCTAATCGCTCCAAGGCAGGGGAGGGAAGCACCGGGCCAAGCTGTGGGCCTGCACCTGGTCTAATCGCAGCAGGGCAGCACTGTGAGACCCCCCTCAGGGGTCACGGGGCGATCCCTTCTCTGAAAGCCTCAGCCCTCCCCC
>NW_024424452.1:8766515-8773587 GCF_017311325.1 Ursus maritimus | reverse complement strand
CCCCCCCCCCCCCGGGCTGCTGGGTCCCCATCGCGGAGATTGCCCGTGACACCTGGGTGCCGCCTGGAGCCCCGTCTCCTGCCGCAGGAAGTCCCCGGGCCCCACAAGGCAGGCTTTTTTTGCTCTAAGCTCGTAGCAACAGAGTCTCTCTTTTTACTACAGATCTCCATTTGCTGCGGGAGGCCCACCCAGCCAGGTGTTCCGGCGTGAAGGCGGGTACGACTGCGGTCCGAGCCGCGCGCCGGCGTCAGGGCGCCGCGCGCTCACACCACCTGCAGGCTGCGCTCGTGCCCGTCCAGCTGCACCTTGAGCTTGTGCAGCTCCTCGATCTCGCGGTTGTGCCGCTCGGTTTTGTGGCGCACCAGGGAGCGGTAGAAGTGGATGGTGAAGACCACGAAGATGAGGCCCACGGGCACCATGATGATGGTGGACACGAGGGCGGCCTGCCAGCCCGTGTGGCCGCCGGGGCCGGGCGGGGGGCCGGGCTGGCGGCGCGCGTCCACGGGCAGGAACTTGATCCAGCAGAGCAGCACCACCTCGGCCAGGAAGAGCAGGATGCCCAGCACGGTGGAGAAGCCCCAGGCCAGCTCGATGTAGGGGTGCATGCGCTCGTGCGGCGACTCGCTGATGGAGTTGAGGTTGTGGATGTTGCTCACGGCTTCCACGTTGGGCAGGATGCACGTGCTGATGAGCAGGGCGAACAGGTGCACGGCCACGAGCACCGTGGTGCAGGCGCTGAAGGCGATGAGCAGCGGCCGGGGGTACTGGTACTGCGTCTCCAGCTGCACCTCCACCATGGCCACCTGCGAGGCAGAGCGGGCGAGGCTGGGCCGGTGCGGGGCAGGGGGCGCCCGCCTCGCCCTTCAGCGTCTCCTGTTTTCCGAGGAGCTAAGAACATCTCGCTGAGCAGGGATCTCGAAGGTGCAGGAGAGATTAAAGCGCAGGGTGGGGAAAGGTGGGGCTCACCCCCTGGGGGGCCTTCCGGCACGAACGCAGGGGGTTCCTGGGGGTACCGGGCTTTGAGGGGCCACACTTCCCAGGACCCCATGGCTTGGCTTAGCCACCAAACAAATGCTGTTTTTCAAACGATAAAAAACCGGGACGCCTGAGTGGCTCAGTCGGTTGAGCGTCTGCCTTCGGCTCGGGTCATGATCCCGGGGTCCTGGGACTGAGCCCCATATCAGGCTCCCTGCTCAGTGGGGAGCCTGCTTCTCCCTCTGCTGCTCCCCCTGCTTGTGCTCTCTCTCTGTCAAATAAGTAAATAAAATCTATAAAATACTTTAAAAAGAAATAAAAAACTAACCTTTCAAAGGGTAACAGGAGAAAAGTAGTAAGAGGGGCTCCTGGCGGCCCCCAGACTCAGAGCCGCACACCCAGACAGCCTCACACGGACTGCAGGGTGCATGTGGCAGTGGAGACCAGATGCCCCAGGGAGAAGCCCGCATCTCCAAGGCCAGGCATGGTGACAGGAATGAGGGCAGAGGTGAGGGGAGGCTGTGGGGAGGGGGCCAGGCTGGGCAAAGAGCTGAGTCATCACCCACAGTCACAAGGAGACGAGGCCTATAGGTAAGGCCTGAAATGGATAAATCTAGGAACAGCAGTCTGGAGAAGTTATTCAGAAAGGAGGGGCCTGCAGTCACTGCTGCGGGTGGGGGGTGAGGGCTGCTTAGCGGCCTCCCGGGGCTCCTTCTGTTGTAAACTGGGAGCATGTATTAACTTTGATAAAATAAAAACTGTTTTTATCTTTTTTTAACTAAAAATATTTTTTAACTCATGCCCCTGAGATCAAGAGTCACGTGCTCTACTGACTGGGCCAGCCAGGTGCCCCCAAAACTAGTTTTAAATAAAAGGAAAAGGGGCGCCTAGTTTGGTTTTGGCTCAGGTGGTGATCTCAGGGTCGTGAGATCGAGCCCCGTATCCGGGCTCCACACTGAGGGGAGTCTGCTTGAGATTCCCCTTCTCCCTCCACTCTTCCCCTCAACTCATGTGCGCATGTGTGCGTTCTCTCTCTCTCTCTCAAATCAATCAATCAATCTTCAAAAAGGAAAGAAAAGGAAAGGAAAAGATCCACAGAGGGAACCAGAAGCCCCAGCCTATCTCCGTGGCAGTGAACGTCTATAGACAGCAAGGCAGGACCTGCTCAGCACAAGTCCTAAAGGGCATTCAAACTACAGACTAGGAAACATGCTCCTGCCTTGCTTCCCCCAGGGTAGGCCCAGTCCACGGAGAATGGCTCCCTCCATGGCCTGGCACCTGCCCCCGGCCCCCCTCCCCGGCACTGTGGACTTCTCCCAGGGGATGGTTTAGTTCAGGCCCGGCAAGGACTCCGGAGCTCACCAAGGGCCTTCTCCCGGGTACCCAGAGGTAAGAAACCAGACAGTCAAGGAAAGGGGAGGGAAAGCAGAAAGAAGTCAGAGGAAGGTTTTTCTACCCACTGTGTTTGCTTCCTAGATCTAAGCCATCCCGTTTTTAAAATTTGACAATAAAGATTTCATAACTTCTAGCAACTGCCACCTCCTAGAGCGAGACTCATCCTCTCAGCAGAAACAGAACATTCAGTAGGTAAAAAGAAGATATGGCAGTCCTAGTGGACCACAGCTGAACAGAAACTCAGCAGTGACCACTGCTCCATATAGACAGTCGCCATACCACAAGAGTTGAGGGATGGTCTTTTCTCAGTGCCCCTGTGGCCTGGACAGACTCTTGTTACCACAAAGGACGTGGTTCAACAAAAGGAGGTTGTAAACCACAGAGGATGTTGAGGTGAGAAACAAAGATAAGTAAAAGGCCTATAGTAGGAAAGCAGTTTTGTCCAGCCTTCAGGGGAGAAAAGGCCAAAAGGCCTTTTTTCAATGTGTTTATGCAAAGATTTTATGAGGGGGCCTCGGATCACTGGTTCTGTGTGTTTGCAGAGATAAACACGAAGAAACAGGCTCAGGGCTGGGCAAAAGTGCTTGCTGTCGGACAAAAGAACAGCTTTGCAATTCTAATTAGGGGATACAGAACTAGAAGGGAGAGACTCCACCTAGCAAACTGTCTGTTTTCATTTTTGCCTGTCCCTGCCCCTCGGTCGGCCACGGTGTCTGCGGCTGACACACTACCTGATGATCTGTGTGTCTGCGTTCTCCGCGCTGAGCCACTGTCCAAATGATGACCTGGTCTACCGGCGGCGCGTGTGGGTGCGCTGCTGCTGTCCCCAGCCCTGGTCCTTGCGCCACGCTGTCTACTGCTTTCCAGTTTCCCCCAATTACAGCTGAATCTCCAGCGCGTATTAGGCTGTGGCAGCCTCCCTGAGAGGAACCTTCTAGAAGGGAAGGTGAGGGCACGTACGGCTGCTGAAATGTATCCCAGACTGCGTAAGGGAGCACGTGCTGGTAGAGGAGACACTCCGTAAATGCTAAGAAAGGAATAATTCCTGGCAAGGGTGACCGCCATCACCAAGCTAGGGACGGACAGCACTCTGTGGGACACATCGGGCCCTCCCATGCCTGTCCCTCTGTGGTCACTATTTTCATTCTAAGACCATTTCCTACCCTGCAGGCTGCCACTTGGCCTCACACTGGTCCTCTAGAATCCACTCCTTGTTTTGTAACCCGATGAACAGGGCCTGTTTTCCAATTTTAAGTGAGTAGTTTTGGAGGTTTCGATGTGGGTGAGCCCTTTTGTGGGCTGGGAAAACAGTGATGCGTCTCTAAGTCTGCAGATCCAAGTATTTGATCCAAGTATTTGGAAGGCCACGGTCTAAACAGACAGCTGCAGACAGGAAGTGACCTCTGAGACCCGGGCCCTACACGCAAAGGAAACCTGGCGGACTGCATCAGCTCACGCGATACTCCCCACGGTTTGTCTTCCAGAGTCACAAATGTAATAATCAGAGCAGGCCAGACACACACACTGCAATCCTATAATTCTGTGGTAGAGAAAACAAGCTCTCATTTTCATAGTGACGTATATACTTCTCACACATATTCCTTCAAATTAAGCTTGAGAAAACATTCTGTCTTTTGCGTGTCATGGAAACCACGGGACAAAAATCACTATAAGCCAAGGTTGTGCACCGTATGACTGTACCCTTTTGAAGCTATGTTAAAAATAAGTAAATCAGGGGCGCCAGGATGGCTCAGTCAGTTAAGCAGGTACCTTCAGCTCAGGTCATGTTCCTGGGGTCCTGGGATCAAGCCCCGCGTCAGGCTCCCTGCCCACTGGGGAGCCTGCTTCTCCCTCTCCCTCTGTTGCTCCCCCCCCCTGCTTGTGCTCTCTCTCTCTCAAGTAAAATAAGTCTTTGAAAAAAAAATAAGTAAATCAATACCATGCAACACCTAAATAAAGCCTTTGCTTTATTTTTTTTTTTTTTTAAGATTTTATTTATTTATTTGACAGAGAGAGACAGCCAGCGAGAGAGGGAACACAAGCAGGGGGAGTGGGAGAGGAAGAAGCAGGCTCCCAGCGGAGAAGCCTGATGTGGGGCTCGATCCCGTAATGCCGGGATCACGCCCTGAGCCGAAGGCAGACGCTCAACCGCTGTGCCACCCAGGCGCCCCAAGCCTTTGCTTTAAACTACAGACCTAAACCCCAACTTATTGCCTCTAAGCTTGGTGACCTCTGCCACGCCCTGACTACACAGGCTCTTGGTTTTCCAAGGGTGGCCCATACCAACGAGCGAGCAGACCCCTGCCACAGGAGTGGCCAGGGTGGCTCACTCTGACAGTTTATTTTCTATACTACCAATCTGACAACGGAGGCTCTGGGCTTTGGAAAAATAACCACTGTTTTTTTACATTAAAGAAAAAAGTTGGGGCGCCTGAGTGGCTCAGTCGGTTAGATGTCTGCCTTCGGCTCAGGTCATGATCCTGGGGTCCTGGGATCAAGCCCCATGTTGGGCTCCCTGTTCAGCAGGGAGCCTGCTTCTCCCTCTCCCTCTGCTGCTACCCCTGCTTGTACTCTCCCTTTTTCTCTCTCACAAATAAATAAAATCTTTTTTTAAATTAAAAAAATAACGAAAAAAATTATTTCCACCCAATAGGACTTCTGAGCATACAATAGAGAATGAGGGGCGGTCACTCTCAATTCTGGCATCTTCACCCTCCGGGATAATTCCCTGAAGGGATGTGGGTCAGGGGCCTTGGAGTCAACTGGTGACATGGCCCTTCTTAGGGCATGGGATTCTGCCCCGAGATCGACTTTTGTCC
The DNA here is from genome assembly GCF_017311325.1 of Ursus maritimus. Lineage (NCBI taxonomy): Eukaryota > Metazoa > Chordata > Mammalia > Carnivora > Ursidae > Ursus > Ursus maritimus. The sequence continues at coordinate 8,768,398 of NW_024424452.1, read as the reverse complement.
TGGGGCAGAAGGAAAGCTGCAGCCTGGCAGCCAGGAGTCAGGCCAGAGGCTCTGTTTCATCACCAAGAGGCCACATCTTGGGGCGGGGGGGGGGGGGGGGGGGGCATCTGCATCCCGAACTGGGTTAAACTGAGCAAATACCAATCATTCCCATAGACCCGCTCAAATCCTTCAGATTTCCATTCTTGGGTGGTGTCCGGGCTGGGGCAGACATAGGTACTTTCCCCCATGTACACTGAAGCTGTTTCAATTGCTCTCGACTTCCCTGCCAGGTAACTGCTTTGTGGGAATGTCAAAAGGGGGCTTTCTGTGGTCTCCGGGACTTGGGGACTCCCTTGGGTCCCCCAGACAACCCCTCCGGTTGACAAAGCAGGCAACTGGGAGGAGCTGAGACATGAGGAGACTTCCTAAGGGTCCGTCCTGACTGCCAGCAGGGCCCAGAGGGAGTGCTTTGCTCCCTGAAGCTCCCTGAAGGATCTCAGAGCAGAAGCCCACTTTGCAGGCTGCGGGCCCCGCCACACGTCTGCACTCACCATGGCGAAGCCGGAGAGAAGGGCAGAGGTCCGGCTGGAGGCCTTCAGCTTGGCTCTGCTCAGGTACAGCTTCCTCCAGGACAGGGCCTGCACGGAGTGGTGGTTGGAGGTGACCAGCTCCAGGTAGCTGCGGCGGACCCAGTCTCGGTAATCCATGCCCTTGTGGCCCGGTTCAGAGCAGGCGGGAGTGGAGGGGTCCACAGGCACGTTGAGCTCGGCACTCATGGTGGGAGCCAGACTGGGGGCAGGAGAGAGAGACTCTCAGGCATCCCAGAGGATTCCTGAGACCTGGAAAAGCCAGAAGCCGGGCAAGTTAACTTTCGATGGGACCTGCTGTATATACCCTACACCAGGGGTAGTACTGAGTGTGGGGACCTGATCCCTGCACAGGATCGTGGGGACCCTCTGCTGGAGAGGAGGGTCAGGAGTGCATTTCCAGGACCCCCCCTTCCCCTCGCCAGTGTCCATCGTGCCTCCACAAAGCTAAAGGTCCAGCCTTCCATCCCTACATCAGAAAGGCTCTAAGCAACGGTGGATTGCGGGTGAATGGAATTCTAGGGTTAGCCAAAACACCTAAGGAATCTTCCAATTTCTTCCTATCTTCAGGAAATAGGGAGCTACAGCACGTACAGGACCAGCATGTAAAGATCCTAGGACCTAGTCGCTAAGCCTAGATTCGATCCTACTGTGTGATCCCTGTGCATCTTTCAGTGGGGACACCCCCACCCTTACAGGGCTTGGAAACAAAATAACGGACCCGAAGACTCAAAACCGCTTTTCAAAGCCCAGGCGCCAACCATGAAAAACACATTTCCAAGCAGGGGCTCATTTCTCAAATCCAACTTGAATTTTAATCGGCGCAGTTCACCCCCAGAAATACTTGGTTTCTGTAACTAAATAAAAGACACATCCAGGGTCCCATGGAAACCGTGAGCAAAAGGAAAAACTGAATCCACCGACACGGGCACCTTTCACAGAGCAGTGGAGGCCAGAGGCATCTGCAGTCATCCCAGGTAGATACCTGGTTTGATAATAACACGGCATGAAGATCAGAAAGGCCAATCTGTCAAGATTTGTGAATTTAAACCCAAATCTCCACTAATCCAAATAGGGGATTGGCGGTCTCATGCGGCCCAAGGGGCCGGCCCGTGCAGCAGCACGCCGGGCTCGGCTCTAATTAATCTGTAGGGCAGACTTCAAGGGCACAGGCACCTCACAGCTCGCTTGGCATCAGATATTAACTTGTACATTCAGGCCCGCATAGGACCCACCGAAAGCCTACTTAAGGCTATTAAGAACAGATCAGTGTTTCTAGGTCCCAGGGAGCATAGCTGGGGGGGGGGGGGCTGT
>NW_024424452.1:8703721-8766507 GCF_017311325.1 Ursus maritimus | reverse complement strand
TACCAGGGTCAGCGGCTGCGGGAACGTGCCAAATTCGATCAAGCCACGTTAATCTCTGAAAGGGTTCTATGGGAAGGTCCTGGGGGTGGGGAAGAGCTCTTTTGGGGTGCCTTCCTCTTTGTTCTCTGCCAGGCTGCAGAAGTGTAGCTTTTACTGGCCAATAGGACCCTGGGGAACAGTTCTGTGCTCTTCTATGTCTGCCAGGGGATACCAATTACTAGGTCATTTCTAGGAACGTCGACGCGGGAGCCGTGGTCACCCTGCCCCCCACCCACGTCTGCAGCCAGAGGCACTGCTTTGAGCACTTCCATCACTGGAACGTCCCTTCCTGCGGGGAGAATCCAGAGAAACACTGTTCACTAACTAACCCATCCCTGAACTCCAAATAATTGAGAACGGCATCATCTGGAAATTCACTTTTCCTCTCTTCTTCTCCCACACGTCACAGAAGTGAGCCGACAGGTATGAGGACAGCATAGGGCCATGTGGATGGGTGACAGGCACAACCTTTGCCCTCTCAGGGTATCCGTCCTCTAAACTCCATCCAACAGATGCTTACTGGGCTCTACGGTCAGGCTGCGTTTGGTACTTAGGCATCAAAGATGGAAGTGGTGAGGATCCTGTGAGTTCCTTCAAGGAACTCTGCCCAGTGGGGGAGCAGCATTAGCGGGGGATTCTCACCCGGTGAGCTAAATGCTGCTTTAGTGGAGGGGGTGTGAGGGCCAAGGGAGCAGAGGAGGGGCTGGCTGCCTCAGCCTCGGGAAGGGAGAAGATCCCTGTTGGGGAGCAAGAACATAAGTAGTAAAGGCAGCACTAGCGAAGAGGGACCCTTCCTGGAGAGGAGACACTGCCCGCAGGGCAGGGTTCTGAGAGGCAAGGGGACGTGGCAGGAAGGCTGGCTGCAGCAGGGGTCACGGAAATGTGGGGGGAAGGCAGGATATGGGATGTGTGTGGAGCCAGAGGCAGCCCCGGCAGCAGGAATGCGCTGGACCCTCTGGAGGCGCCGGGCTGCAGGGGCTTTGAAGGAACCGGGGTCAGGCTGCTCTGGGTGTCCACTGAAACGGCTGGCCGACTGGGAGGGGCAGCAAGGACTGGGAGCCTCCAAAGGGGTAAAGGCAGAGTGTGGGGTGAAGAAGCAGGAAGCCCAGGGCCCATCAGTGGTTATGGGCTCAAGTTGGAGAGGAGATGGAGGGCTTTGGGGGCAGTGAGGTCAGACACTGGCCTCTGGGCAGTGCCTAGGCAGTCTCAGCCCTGCACATGTCCTCAGAGCGGCAGGGAATGGAAGGAAGGGAGGGCTGTGCATCTGCTTGGAGCCTGGGTCTTGAGGCAGGCCTGTGGGTCCCGGAGATAGAGAGGCCACTTCCTGCTGAGGGAGCAGCGCGGACGGATTCACATGCATTCTAACGGTCCCAGCCCCAGTGCCCTACCTTGTGCCAGGCCTCCTCCCCCTACCCTGGGGAGAGGCAGAGTCTGGTCTACACACTCCCGGATGGGGTAGGGGGTGGGGTGGGGAGGGGCAAGATGGAACCGGACATCTCTGTCAGGTGGCAGACGCTCCAAGAGGTGCTCTCTTGGCTAAACTTTGCAGGGGATTTTTGTTTTTTATATATAAGGGGCAGTCACAGAAAAAAGCTCTTGTAGAATAACCGTGACTCTCTAAAGATGAGCTATTCTCCTTGGCAGGCCTGTCTGAAACATTTCCACGGGGTAGGTTTGGGGTTTGCCTGTCTTAACTTCCTTTAAACATCTGGGGCATGAGCAATGGCGAGTCTGTTTCTGACTCGGTCTTTGTCACACCCGCGGTGGGGGGGGTGGTGCACAGCCCCCACAGGGGTCTCCCAGAGGCATCCACCTGCATTTGTCCCTTCCCCTAGGGAAGCTTCAGTTGCCGCAGGATCCGCACTCCGTCCCCCGTCCCCAACCTCCGAGCCTTCTCAGCGCTGCACCCCGCCCAAGGATCTCATGGGGTTGGGGCCACCTGGCCACCCTCCAACCCCGCAGCCACCCCATCCCAAGCTTGCCCAGGAGAAAATCCATCCCCTCCCCCCATCGAGTATCCCGGTGCAATTCCGGTCGGTCCCCCAGCAGGGCGGGGTACCCCGACACACACCCCGCCAACCCTCCACGGCGAGCACTCACCAAGCTGCTCTGCCTGTCCACCCGGCTGCGCTCCGGCTCGGGCTTGCGGCAGGCGGCGTGGCCGTGTTGCCCTGTGGCCCCGTGGCCCGGCCGGGGCGCTGAGCACGGCCCCCTCCCTCCTTCCTTGCGTCCCGCCAGGTCCCCCCCCCCCCGGCCCCGCCCCCGCCGGCTGCCCCGCCCCCGCGGGCCACCGCAGCCGCTGCCAAGGCAACGGCGCGCCGCCGTCACGTGGTTGGCCCGTGGGGGCGCTACGGGCCACGTGACCTGACAGGACGGGAGGGGAGGGGAGGGGAGGGAAAGGAAAGGGAGGGGCGGGACTCGCTGCCCCTCTTGGGGGACCCCCGCGGTGTGGGCCCGCTGGTCAGGACCACACGGGCCGGAAGCCTGGGAGCGGAAACCGGCAAAAGGTGCGCATCTCTCCCGTTCCCCGGGCGCGCCGTGGGCCACAGTGAACACGGTTGGTGCGGCGGCGAAGGGGGCCGGAAGCCTGGGCATCCCTCGCTCTCACCGCGCCCTGCCTTATCCCCCAGCCGTGCGGGCAAACGATGCGGCTGCCCTTTATCTGGTCTGGGTCTGGACAACAGGTCCAGGGCAGGGTGAGCCCTGCTTGGCCCGTGTGTGGGTCTGAGGACCCAAAGAAAGCACGGAGTCCCCAGGGTGACCCCCAAAGGATGCCCAGGACTAGCCATGGGCCTTGTGGATGGGTGGGGAAAGGCCAGGAGGGCACGCCCTGCGGGGAGAGGGAACAGGTATCCCATTGTCAGGCCACAGGGCCGGCGGGGTGAGGTGGCTGGAGTGGGGAAAAGGGCTCCGTTTGGGAAGGGTTCCGGCAGCCACACCCGTTTGCCAGGGTGGACCGTGGCGCTGTGCAGAGCGCACAGGAGCTGGTCAGGTGGTCACCAGGACTGTAGCCGTCCCCTCCGCCCACAGGCCCAGCGAGACACGCGGGGTCCTAACCCTGGTGCAGCTCGCTTGATCCCTGATGAACGTCCCCTGAGCTGTTCTACTGAGCTATTCAAACAGGAACATTCTTTTCAGGAAGTGCATACGAATAATCAACTAAGAGGCTAGATGGGTTCCTATCAAGCCCTGTGCCAGAAGGCCCCTCACAGTCCTTCCTGCGTGCCCTACATAGGATTTTTCCATCTGTCACAACACTATCCGACAGTGACACATTTATCCAAATGAAAGAAAAATTCCACTCATGTCAACCAGTCCAAGTTTTCTGACAACTGTAAGAAGGGAGGTGAACGGATGTCAGGCCAAATCCATTTATCTCTCAAGATGTATTTTAGAGGCCGTTGCTGAGAGCCAGAATGACACCTTTTAATTCAGGAAGACACTTAAAAACAGACCACAGTCTAGGAAAATCCCAGGGTCTGATTACTGACCCTCCGCCCAACACACACGCACACACATTACAGATGGCTATAGGAAAGCGATCGTTTGAATTTCAGGGGGGCAGAACCCTCAAAAACCAATCACTCTTTATAAAATGATCTGGAAAACAGGAAGGAACACTTTCTAAACTAGAGTCATTGCATCATAGATGACCATTTTTTCCACAACAGAATCACTTGCTTAATTTTTCACCCTTGGAGTCTGACTGCACATCCTTTCGAAAGCTTCCGGTGCCAGTGAGTGCTGCCTCCACCCGCAAGCACACTTACCCAGCATGCCCAGACAGAAGCAAAATCTAAGTCATCATCACCAGTGCTTTTTGGAGCCAGTTTCCTAACCAAACACAGAGAATGGCTTTCTCCCCCCACCCCCCAGAAGATTAAGGAAGGCGCCAGCACCATGCTGAACGGAGAGGAACAGTTAGAATACTAATAGTTGGAGGGACTCTCAGGTGCACAACTACACAGAGGAAGAGGGTCCGGGCAAGGCGCATGGCTGCCAGCTACCCAGCTGGCATGTCTGGGTGATAGTTTGGGCTGTGATTTCCTGAGTAGTTTGGCCACGGCAAGTTGCTCCTTCTCCTCAGGCCTCAGTTTGAAAAAGACCAGTTCTCCGTGGCCCATCCCAGGGGCCGATCACGTTCTGGTCTTCCCCATCAATGCCCACCCTCATTCAGTGAAGACCGCGGCCCCTGCTTTCCTCTTCCCTGGTTCTTCTCATCCGCATGGCCGCTCAGCTGCTCTGGACAATGTATCCAGTCCCCTGACAGTTCTGTCCCCTTGGCCATTGACTCCTATGGCTAGTCCTTGTCACTACCCTTTAGATCTTCAATTCGCACCTCCCAGGCTGCCTCCTAGCCTGTGCTGAGACCAGCCCCCCCCATGCCTCTCTTCCCAATCAGCCTGACCCCTTCCGACCTCTCCTGCCACCGCCTTCCCCCACTTTACGCCACACTTCTCAAGAGAGCTGTCATCGCCACTTCCTTCCCAGCCCTCTGCAGCCCGCTGCCGCTGTGATGCTAACTCCAGGACAGAGTTCAGCTGTGCCTTCCTCCCATCTAGAAACAACTCTCTTTCTTGTTCTGGTGCCCTCACTTCTTTTTTAACCTGTGCAGTCTCCCCCTCTGCTGTCTGTCCCCTAGATGTGGGTGTTTCCCCACTTCCCTTCCAATGGGTCCCACCCACTCCCCTTGTTTCAAGGAGACTGTTGACTCCAAATGGTCACCTCCAGCCCAGATCACCCCCAGCCTGGTAGGGTGCGTCCCAAGGCCCCCCTCGCCACACTCACAGCTGAATTCCTCATCTTTCCTCACCTGCCTGCCCTACCTCCTGGGTCACCTTTCTCAAGGAGTTCTACCAGCCACCCCGCCGGTGACATTACAGATCTGTCATTCCTGATTCCTCCTGTCCCCATCCAGTCCTGTGAACTCTCCCGTTTCTCCCTGGTCCCACTGGTCTCACGCTAATTCAGGCCCTCACCTCTGCTCTGCATTCCTGCAAGAGCCTTCCACCTGTCCCCTTTCCATTTAGTTTCCACACTGCAAAGTGGCAAAATTCCTGTCTCTCTAACCCCCTCCAGCCCTTCAGTTCTCCCTGCGGCGTTAGATCAAGACCAATCCCCTTTACTAGTTACTCAGGCCATGACAGGGCATCTGCTACTAATCCCTACTCAGCTTGCTTTCTTAAAACTGCTGTGAGCTACCCAGCTCAGCTCAGCCCTGCCCGCATCCCGGAGGCCTGGGTCACATGCCACGCTGCACCCTGTGCTACGCGCCACCGCACTGACCTTTCTCTTGTTTGTGTCTCTTATCAGATCTGGAGCTCCTTCAAGCCCAAGGCCTGCACCCTGCTCACCATCACCCCCACTGCTGAGCCAAGGACACTTAGGAATCCTTCTGATTAAGCTTTTGGTCCTTAATCGGTCCATGGTCAAACAAACATTTGCTCTATTCTGTGGAATAAGAAAACTGAAAACTGCCTCAGGACCTGCCCCGCGGTGTTGTCTTCACAGAAATATATTAAGATATGGCATATTGTAGCTCACTTTAGTCACGTGTGCGCCAGCGAGGAGACATAAATGAGCTTCCACAGGGGAGGAGAAGGCGCACCTGTTTCCAGCGCCGCCGCCGAAGTTAACAGTGCTCTCCCCGCTCTCCTTCCAGGCAGCCTGGAGACCGAGTTATATTCCTATTTCTGAAAGTTGACAATACATCACTCCTCTAACTCAACTGAGTAATTGGCTTTTTCCAAAAAGATACATGTCAAAACAGGAAAGGAAACTTGAACTAGTACCAGTCCTCGACAGGTTCCAAACCAGTGTTTCTGAAGGTACCGGGGCGCCTGCGGCAGAAGCTGCCGGGGGCCTGTCTGAAATGCCTGAGCTGCGAGGAGTCGGCCTCCGGGACGCGGCCCGGCAGTCTGGACGTCTGAGGCGAGCTCTGCTGCCGTGGGGGCATCACGTCCGCCGTCTCCAGCACACACGGCTAACTGCGCCATCTGCTCAGGCTCCTCCTGGACAGAGGCCGTTTTCCAGGTCAGAACAACTTCCCTGCTCGCTTTCAGGCGCTGAGATTTGCTCAGTCACAAAACTGGACATCACTGAGCACCTGTGATGTCCCAGGCCCTGTGCTGGCCCTAGAGGTACAGCAAAGAACAGGACAGGCAGGTCCTCGCTCTGGTGGCGCTCAGAGTTGAGTGGGGGATGTGAGGGATGCTGGTGTGGCAGGGTGCTGACCAGTAAACAAAAGATGGGTGCCAGGAAGACAGGGAAACAGAACAGGGTGGGTGGAAAGCCGAGGCCCAACAGCACAGCAAGAGGCAGAGCAGGAGTGAGGGGAGTGGGACACGGACCTGGGCTGAGGCGAAGGCTCCAATGGGAAGCTGAAGCCGCAAACTCAGACTTCAGTGAGGGTGGTATTTAAAGCCATGGGTCAGATAAGATCTCCTGGGGCCTGAGTGTTGACCATAAAAGGCAGTGTACGGGGTCACCCTAACGTTTAGGGTTTGAGCAGAGAAGCAAGGCAGGGCGAGGCAGAAAGAAAGGCAGGAGGCAGTACTGTCAGGGATGCTAAGGGTGTCGGCTTCTAAATAATACAGGTGCCCCCAGGGGCTGGATGTGGCAACACTGAAGGCTTTCAGTGGGATGATGGGGATGAAAACTTGGGCGAGGTGGAAGCAAACACAGAGAACTCTCTGGAAGTTGGGCTGAGAAGGGAGGAGATAAATGGGGTGGTGGTTTGCAGGAGAGCCTGGAGCCGGGGCTTTGCTCTGCTGTCGCACATGGAGCTGCTTGCTGGGGGGCAGGGGGTGCGCACCTGGCACTGTACCTGGAGGGCAGGCAGGTCCGGTGGATGAAGAGGTGGGGCATGAGGACTCAGCCCGAACCTCTGCTCTCTTTCTGGTCTGGGAGCCACTTACCCGCTAAGGGGGAGAGGGCCGAGAAAGGACATGTAAAGGCACCTTTTAGATGGTGGGAGATGAACACAGTAGGGAAGACCTAAGGATAGGTGGGGAGTGCTGGTTCCCTCCCATGTGACTTCTCTGGTCCTACATTCAAAGTGGGACTGAGGAGTCCAGCTCCCGATCCCCCAGGTGAGATAAAGTACTGTTCGCACAGACGATACACCAGCAGTGAGGTACAATCCTTGCTTTAGGAAACGCTGCTCTCCAGAAGGCCAGGCTTGCTCACTCGCGTTCCCTCCCTCTCCAAACACGTGCACAACTGGTTCTTATGATTCATGGTAGTCATGTTCTGTAAAGTCACTGTGAGCGCTGACTGCTGATTAGTGAATACTGAACCACTGCTGCTTGGGGAAACGGTATTTCTGTGACCCCCCCCACCCCGTCACATCAACCGATCGACACATAACCTTGTTTTATGTGTATTGTTTACAAACACGTTCGTAGGGGGCGCCTGGCTGGCTCAGTCAGAGGAGCATGTGACTTTTTAAAGTTTATTTTATTTTATGGGGGGAAGGGGACAGGCAGAGGGAGAGGGAGACTCTCAAACAGCCTCCGTGCCAGGGGCTCGATCCCACGACCCTGAGATCACGACCTGAGCGGAAATCAAGAGTCAGATGCTTAACCGACTGACTGAGCCACCCAGGTGCCCTGAGCGTGCTATTCTTGATCTGGGGGTTGTGAGTTCAAGCCCCATGTTGGGCATAAAGATTACTTAAAAATAAAATCTTAAAAAATAAAAAAAACCCCAAAATAAAAACACGTCAACGAACTGGCAGCCAGCGGCACTGTAACTCACGCCTGAACGGAGCTCATCTAAGGCACACCCGGCCTTCTTGCGTTTAGGACACTAGACAGTACTGTGAGTACTATGCTTCGGGGCCATTTTAAAATGGCAATATCATCAAGGAAAAGCAAAAAATGCAAAAAAACCTGCCATGAAATAGACAAGTTTGAGCTGAACAGGAAGGCAGGGAACTGCCTTGTTTGAACTCAGCTGGAAACACTGCATTAGGCAGCTCGCATTTTTCACCACTCTGTGCATGTCTGCAGGTGACCGCAAAAGCACCGCAAGTACTCATCCTGGGGTTACCAAGTGTTAGCGAACAGGTGAATTCACGAACACGGAACTGTGAACAGTAAAGGGCAACTATATTTAAAACTATTAGATATGTTGTTACATGTGCGCGCGCACCAGGAGCTTACTGAAGGAGCGGGCTTCAGCCTACAGCTCTGGCACCAGAAGAGAGGCACCGGGCCTCCCCGCCCAGCAGGTCTGGGCCACACACAGCTTCTCCCCAGAGCAGCACAGCACTTCGGTGCAGGGGCCGGAATGGTGGATTCTGGGAGTCACATTGCTGGGGTTCAAATGCTAGCTAGCTCTGTCCCTTACTTGCTGGGTGACCCTGGCAAGTCTCCAGACCTGTTTATAAATCTCATTTGGTAAACCTATAAGGGACATCTAATCCAAGGACAGAGTATTCTACTGCAAGTAACTGGCACAGAGCTGTCCCATGAAGTGCTCAACAGAAGCGTGGGGAGTGAGTGAATGAGGTAAATCAGAATTCTTACACGTGAGGTTTCCTGAGACAACCAAGTTATGCACACCTTTGTGGATCAAGTCCTGATTTTCCCCACACATAAGCCAATTAACGAGGGCATTACTGAATGATTCCTCCCCATCATGGCTTTCATTTTTTGGGGGGAAGGGGGTCTCTCCGTACCTCCCACTCCCTTCTCAACGATGACACCTAACTGTTCCCTTTTCTCAAACAATAAAACCCTGAAGACCGTCGTTCAACCTAAGGTATTGATAGCCCCTTAAAAACTGCCAGAATTGCTAGACATTTCCCCCTAAGCATCCTCTTCTGAAACCTAGTAAAGGTGTAGAACATAAACCTCCAGCCTGGCATCCTGTTACCTGTTCCGGCATCCACCCCGCTGTCCAACACACTTCTGCGTGGTGTGTCAGGAAGCTCTTGGCCAGATGCACCAGAGGGAGCATCAGAACCGAGATACCCAGGGGGCACATGGGTGGTTCAGTCGGTGCAGTAAGCTTCTGACTTTGGCTCGGGTCACGACCTCGGGGGTCCTGGGATTGCGCCCACACTGGGATCTACGCTCAGGGCCAAGTCTGCTTATCCCTCTCCCTCTGCCATTCGTGTTCTCTCTCTCTCTCTCAAATAAAATGTTTTAAAAAAAGAACTGGAATACCTAGGTCTTCAGGCTCCAAGTTCTAGCACAGTCGACAGCCTGCAGGGCAAGAGAACACCCACGAGACGCAGGCTGCAGATTCAAAGCAAGAGTTGTGACACACATCTTGCGGGGAGATAAGGGAACCAACAACACAAAGACAGAACAAATAATAAACACAAAACTAACCAGCCAGTCCCTGAAGAGAGAAACACAGGTTCCAAAATGTACAGCCACGGAGCGCGCTAATTTATTAGGGCTGATTTTCCATTTCAGCTTCGTGGGAAAGAAAAATTCCCGTGGCTTGAATTGCTTAAAGGACAGAAGTGATCACAGATGTCACCTGGCTGAAGGTGGGGCCAGGAAAATCCATACTGCAAAAAGGAAAAACAAGATGCTTCTTAGTTTCCCTTAGCTCAAAACCACTATTTCCTTAATTCTATCGAACTCCATAAAAGGCACAAAATATACTTAGAAACTTGGAACTGGAGATAACCCCAAAAGTGAGCAAAGGCTCTAATTCAAACCATCTCTGTCTCTCCTGCTGGCCTGAGAGGCTGCCCCTGGTCCTCTCGCACTTTGTTTAGCTCCCCCTTTACCAGAGGACGAAAATGCAGTTTTGGCCAATTCACTCCCTCCCTTTGGGTTGGGCCAGGACTGCCCATATTCTGCTCTGCTCCAGTCCAGCTTCGATTCTCTACCTGCTTATTTTTCTAGTCTTTGTTTTTCTCAAAAGCACTCTTCATGCACCAAGTTGCCCTTCGTGGGGCTTGGCCCCATGGCCGAGCCCCACATCTCCCCTTGCACATACTTGGCGCTTCCCAATTCACACTTGGGGACTGGGGGCTACTGGGCCGCAGCATGTATTATGGGGTACAGTCTGCCCCTCAGCGGGAGGAAGTGGGGCTCCTGCACTGTGCAGTGCAGCCTGGCCCCAGAGCCAGGGCCATTTCCTTCAGCAAGCCTGGAAATAGGCCCACCCCTGTCACATCGCTTCCCAGCCTTCCCTACAGCTTTGGAACAACATTACACAGGTCTGAACCAAACCTAAAGTGTTTCTGTTCTTTACTAAACAAACATTTCTTTCACAGAAACCAGTCCAAACTCATCACTGTCCAAACAGGAGAACAGGCACCAGGGGCGGAAGGTTATATGTGTTCCCCATTAGTGGGAGTTCATTCACTCTGCTCGGCAGTGCCTCTCTGTCCCACAGGCCTGGAGGCCTGCCAACAGGCGGGGCTGTCAGTAGTCAGGATGGGTTCCCACTTGCTTCTCTCCAGCAAGGCACTGGGAGGGGAACTGAGTTGAAACAGAGCCTCCTTTTCCCTTGGGTCGTGTGGAGGGTTTTCTGGGCCCTGATCACAGAATGGGCCAGGCTCCAGACAGTCACTACAGCAAACACTGTCATCGCCCCATGATGAAGCTGGGCTGCTCCTCCTCCTCCTCCTCTGTTCCAGATGCTTCCTCAGAGCTACTGGATGGCTGCTCCTGGGACTGACTGGATCCTGTAATCACATGACATCTGATTAGAGACATACAAATTCACCCAGAGAACCAAGGGACACTTTTTTTTTTTAAAGATTTTATTTGTTTATTTGACAGAGAGAGACAGCGAGAGAGGGAACACAAGCAAGAGGAGTGTGAGAGGGAGAAGCAGGCTTCCCGTGGAGCAGGGAGCCCGATATAGGGCTCGATCCCAGGACCCTGGGATCACGCCCTGAGCTGAAGGCAGACGCTTAATGGTTGAGCCACCCAGGCGTCCCCAAGGGACACTTTAAAAATGGAGGAGCCTGCTTCTTCCTGCTTCTTCCTCTCCCACTCCCCTGCTTGTGTTCCCTCTCTCACTGGCTGTCTCTATCTCTGTCAAATAAATAAATAAAATCTTTAAAAAAAATAAAAATAAAAATGGAGGAGCACTGAGGAGAGATTATGAACTACAGTTTGCCCCTGAACAGTGCAGAGGTTAGGGGCGCCAACCCCCCACGCAGTCAAAAATCCACGTGTAACTTTTTTTTTTTTAAAAGTAGTCTCCATGCCCAGCGTGGCTTGAACTTATGATCCTGAGATCAAGACCTGAGCGGAAATCAAGTTGGATGCTTAACCAGCTGAGCCACCTCGGCACCCCTTCATGGGTAACTCCTGACTCCCCCAAAACGTAACTAATAGCCTACTGTTGACCAGAAGCCTTACTAATAAGATAAACAGTCCATTAACAGATTTTGTATGTGATGTATTGCATACTGCATTCTTACGGTAAAGTACACTTTAAAAAAAGTGAGCTAGATAGAAGAAAATGTTATTAAGATCAGGAAAATACATTCACAGTGCTGTACTGTAAAAAAAAAAAAAAACAACAAACTACATATATGTGGACCCACACAGTTCAAACCCATGTTGTTCAAGGGTCAGCTGTAGTTCCCGCACAGTACGACAGCGAGACAGAGGAGGTCCGCACGTCCATCGGTCCCTCGTGCCAGGTCTCAGATATAAGGGCTCAGTCACAGAACTGATCTAGCACTGCTGGCAGCTGGATCTCATCCTTGTGAAGACGGTCTGGCAGCATCCATAAAGAGAGCCCAACACCCCATCAATTGAGACTCACTGCTTTTTATTTTATTTATTTGACAGAGAGAGCACGCGTGTGCGTGCACACACAAGCAAGGGGAGCAACAGAGGGAGAGGGAGAAGCAAGCTCCCTGCTGAGCAGGGAGCCCAATGCGGGCTTGATCCCAGGACCCTAGGATCATGACCTGAGCTGAAGGCAGACACTTAACCGACTGAGCAGCCCAGGCACCTCCCTCACTGCTTTTTATTTTTTTATTTTTTATTTTTTTTTTAAAAAGATTTTATTTATTTATTTGACAGAGATAGAGACAGCCAGCGAGAGAGGGAACACAAGCAGGGGGAGTGGGAGAGGAAGAAGCAGGCTCACAGCAGAGGAGCCCGATGCGGGGCTCGATCCCCTAACTCCGGGATCAGGCCCTGAGCCGAAGGCAGACGCTTAACCGCTGTGCCACCCAGGCGCCCCCCCCCCACTGCTTTTTAGATGCCGCCCCCCCAATGTGTGTCACTGTCACCATGGCAGGGCCACATCCCCAACTAGCTCTTTAACACTTAATGTTAGGCCAACAACACTCCTGCCCAAATCTCAAGCTCTCACGACAATTTGCAAAAGGGAATCAAAAACTGTGTAGCAGAGGGCTCTGCCCACAACAAATATGCCAGCTTCCAGCTCTTCCCACAGACCCAGAAAACTTCTCTGTTGACACTCCACGTGCAGCTCTGAATTCCAACACTTCCCCGGTAGTCATGCCGGTACCCACAGTGCTGAGCTGAAAGACAACTTGTTCCCAGCTCCTCCTCCTTCCCCCGCCTCTCTGGGGGCAGGGGAGTGGGCAAGAGCTGGAACAGGAGAGCCAGAGCCCACAGAGGCAGCCCTGTCCTCCAGCCCTTCGCAGGCACCGTGGGCTCCCTAGGCCCAACAGGCCTCCTCCCTGCAGATGTGCAGGAACTCGCTCCAGCACCCCCAGGGCCCACAGGGACCCAGAGCTTTGCTACTGCTGCCGTCACAGGGTCAGACAGACAGCTTCAAGGTGGGAGGCCTGGGGGGCCCAGGGCACAGCACAGTCTACGACTCACCCTCACACCCCAGGATGGGACACTAAAGAGCACTCATGGCAATGGCTGGAAACCGTCTCTCAGATTTAGTTTCATTACTTTAGGATATTCCTCCTTTTCCTCAACCTCATACCAACAGGAATGAGAAGTTTCAAAAGTACAAACAGTGAGCATGTTTTATTTTTTCAGATTTATTTATTTTGGGGGGGAGGGGCAGAGAAAGATTCTCAAGCAGACTCTGCACTGAGCGGGAAGCCGGACGTCGGGCTCGATCTCACAACCCTGAGATCATGACCTGAGCTGAAACCAAGAGTCAGACACTCAACTGACCGAGCCAACCAGGTGCCCCAATTATGTTTTAATAACTAATATTTGTTGAAAACCTCTTACGTGGGGGTGCCTGGGTGGCTCAGATGGTTAAGCATCTGCCTTTAGCTCAGGTCATGATCTCCAGGTCCCGGGATTGAGCCCTGTGTCGGGCTCCCAGCTCAGCAGGGAGTCTTGCTTCTCCCTCTCCCCCTGCTTGTGCTCTGTCTCCCTCTCTTTCAAATGAATAAATAAAACCTTAAAAAAAAAAACAAACCACCTCTTATGTGCCAGGCACAGGCTAAGACCTTCCATACACCACCTTGTCTCGTTCTAACAGAAATCTATGAGATAGGGCCGCCTGGCTGGCTCAGTCAGTGGAGCGTGCTACTCTTGATCACAGGTTTGGGAGTTCAAGCCCCACCTTGGGTGTGGAGATTATTTAAAAAGAGAAGTCTTAGGGGCGCCTGGGTGGCACAGCGGTTAAGCGTCTGCCTTCGGCTCAGGGCGTGATCCCGGCGTTCTGGGATCGAGCCCCACATCAGGCTCCTCCGCTGTGAGCCTGCTTCTTCCTTTCCCACTCCCCCTACTTGTGTTCCCTCTCTCACTGGCTGTCTCTCTCTCTGTCAAGTAAATAAATAAAATCTTAAAAAAAAAAAAAAAAAAAAAGAGAAGTCTTAGAGACAAGTACCACTACAGATCCATTTTACAGATGAGGAATGGAGTTCACAGAGGTTATGTAACTTGTTACTCAAGGTCTCATAATCATCACTAAGAATCAGGACTCTGACCTGGACTGACTCTCTAGGCCTCTGCCGAACCGTGCCCGCAGCAGTACACAAGCAAACTGAGGCAAAAGGAAAACGAGGTGGAGACAGGGGCGAGGTGAGCGCACTGAATGGATAAGCAAAGTGCAGTCTGTGCACACAATGCAATATTACTCAGCGTTAAAAAAGGAAGGAGGACGTTCTGACACCTGCCACAACGGATGAACCTTGAGGATATCACACTCAGTGAAATATGCCAGCCCCAGAGAGACAGACACCTATGATTCCAATGCACAGAGACAGAGTAACCGGTGGTTGTGAGGGGCTGGGGGGAGGGGGAGTCAGTGTTTAATTAGGTATAGTTTTCATTTTACAAGATGAAGAGTTCTGGGGATGGAGAGTAGGGACGGCTGCACTTAACACCACTGAACTGTCACTTAAAAATGGTCAAGATGACAAATGTTATGTGTATTTTACAATACAAAAAAAAGAAAAGAAAAGAAAAGAAAAACCATGCATGCCATGGAAAGACAGAGTGAAAAACTAGAGATTCATCAAAAACCTGGCTCTGAGCCGCTGGATGCTAGGGCAGTACCCCCCAGCTCCCTGAGCGCGGCCCTCACAGACAAGGATGCTATTTCTTTTTTTTTTTTTTTAATTATAATTTCTTATTATGTTATGTTAGTCACCATACAGTACATCCTTAGTTTTTGATGTAATGTTC
Source organism: Ursus maritimus (assembly GCF_017311325.1). Classification (NCBI taxonomy): domain Eukaryota; kingdom Metazoa; phylum Chordata; class Mammalia; order Carnivora; family Ursidae; genus Ursus; species Ursus maritimus. The sequence goes on along the minus strand of NW_024424452.1, from coordinate 8,751,901 downwards.
CATGATTCATTATTTGAGTATAACACCCAGTGCTCCATGCAATATGTGCTCTCCTTAATACCCATCACCAGCCTATCCCAATCCCCCACCCCCTTCCCCAAGGATGCTATTTCTATGGCACGTGGAGCAACCGGTCCAAAGCCTGCGCCCTCAGTCTCCACCCCGAAGGCCAAGGGGAACACGGTCATTGCCACTTGTAGCCCATTCCTTGTATACCAGCTGGGGACCCTGCTCCAGAACTTGGGCTCCAAGGTGGAAACTGCTGATGATTAGCTTTGTTCCATAACTCAGTCATACTCTGTCTGCCTCAAGGTTCCCTAAGAACCACTAACCCCTACATAGGTCTGAACATAGCAGGACAGGTGCACAGGATTTGATCTTTAACTCGGGTCTTAAAGAAACAGTAAAACACTGACCAACCTGGATGTTTGTGCACTGGCTGTTCTGGATGCCCGAGATGCTGACTACAAGAGGAAGGCTCAAATCATCCCTGTGACTAGAAAGCACTTGGCAACGGGCTCCTCACCTAATATAAACACAACTGATGCCTATGTGTGGGAAACATGTTGTCAGGGCCTAGAAACATCACTCTCAAAAAGGAGATGCCCAGGAATCTGGTGCACACTCAAGTCCTTTGGTAATTCGACAGTAATTTCACTTGCTCATTCCTTCAACATGATAAGCAAAAAACAAAGTGTTTATCACTACTATGTTTAATATCAAGGACACAAGAATCAAAAAGAGGCTGTCCCAAATTAAAACAACAGTGAGATACCACAACACACAGACTAGAACGGCTAAAATTTAACAAACTGACGCTCCACTTGCTGGTGAGGATGCGGAGGACAGCCGCTCTCGTTTACTGCTGGTGGGAACACAGGATGGTCCAGCTGCTCTGGAAGCTGGTCTGCAGTTTCTTACGCAGCTAAACCCACTCTTATCATAGGCCCGGCAGCCACCTTCCTAGATATACACTCAGCAGATCTGAAAACACCCACACGAAAGTCATCACACAGATGTTTGCAGCAGCTTTCTTCATAATCACCGGAAACAGGATACAACCAAAATGTCCTTCAACAGGTGCATGGGTAAACCAACCACGGCACAGCCACGTGATGGATGCCATCCCACAACAAAGAGGAATGAGCTGTAAAGCCAGGCAAAAGCATGGATGGATCTTAAGTGCATTTTTCTAAGTGAAAGCAGCCAGCTGAAAAGGCTACGTGTTGTAGGACTCCAACTGTACGGCATTATGGAAAACAGTGAACAGACGCGTGGTTGCCAGGGATTGTGGGTGGGAGGAGGCTGGAGGTGAAGCACGGGATTCTTTTTCAGGCAGTGAAACAATCTGTAGGATATTTAATAGTGGCTACAGGATGCCATGCATTTGTCAAAACTCACAGAACTTTACAGCACAAAGAGTAAATCTCAATGTATGCAAATTTAAAAAGTTATTTAGGATCCCAGGACGAATGCAAAAGGTGACACATGAATCCAACTCTACAACAAATGGATGAAACAACTTCCATGAAGGGGGTGGGAGAAAAGTGCTGCCCTAAGTAATTTTGGAAACAGTGGAGTCTGTAAGACCAAAGGCAAAGGAACCGTACAGAACACTGGACTCTAGCTGATAGAATTGTTTCGCACAGGTAACAGGTTAATTCTGAAGCCACTATCCACATGCACTGGAACTGGACAACTGAATAAACGAATGGTGGAGGGTAGAGGCCAGGTATCTCACTGTTGGAGGGGGAGGTTATGGGCAAACAAGCTGGAATGAGGTTGGAGGCTAATGATGGAAGGCTGGAGTGATCTATGTGGCAATGGATCAGAGTTGGAGACATCAGTATAAACTCAAGTTTAGCATAACAGAGATCAACATAGATGATTATATAAATATCATAAATACGTGTACACACACTGGTTAGTACACGTGCATATTTCCTTGTTCTAACAGTTAAGGGGAACTACAAACAACACCACCCCAGCAGCAAAGAACACGCCTAACCCCCAGATCTTCGTTTCTAAAACCATTCCCCAATAAAATGAACCAAGACTCCTTGGAGAAATGGCTGCGTCTGGGTCAGAAAACATAAAAGGTAAGTCTGGAACAGCTTATACTGCCAGAAAGTAAGGATGTGCTTAAAAAAGAAGAAAAAAAAAAATCCAAATCCCATAATGACGGGAGTATGTAAAAGGGACAGAGGAGCCAAAGGAAAGAGCTCCCCGCAGCCAAGGATGGAACGATCTGAGCAAAACAGTAAATAAGGTGGTACTGGATTCAACCTAAAGTATAAAATAAATGCCCGCAAGTCCATACTGATATAAACAAACAGGGGAGAAGAGATCAACCTGTGCAGGATGTCAAATAACCCACGCAGCCACTCCACCCTCACCGAGAGGGTGCATAACCCCTCAGTCTTCAAGGGTAGGCTGCATGTAGTGACTCCTTTCCAAAACGTACAGTGTGGGAGGGGAAAAAACAGAGTGAATTTACAACAGACAATCCTGACAGGTACTGCCTCAGCCAGGTGATCAAGGTCAACGCCTCAACAGCACAAGTCATCTTGACAGCATACAGCCTTGATAGAATGTGATTAAGAATGGAACTTTATCTGTGTGGCCTTCCTCCTCAAAATAAATCACTCCAGCCTAATCAGGAAAAAAACAGCAGACAAATCCCAACTGACAGAGATTCGACAGGACACCCAACCCTCCAAACTCTCAAAGTCGTCAAAAACAAGCAAGTCTAAGAAACTGTCACAGCTAACAGAAGCCTAAGGGTACGTGGTAATTTAATGTAATATGATATTCTGGATGGGTTTCTGCAACAATAAAAAGGCATTAGGTAAAAACTAAGGGAATCTGAATAAAGTAGAGACTTCAGCTAATACATCTATCAATACTGGTTCATTAATTGTGACAATACGGTTAACTTCAGATGTTATCAAAAGAGGAAGCTGGTATATATGGAAATCCTTTGGACTATACTTCTCTGAACTTTTCCTGTAAATCTAAAACCATTTTTAAAGTTTTTTATTAAAACAACAAAAGACATTGCCCTACACTCATGGAACTAGGATTATAGCTGAATAGTGTTGGGGAGGAAGAATTTCCTCTGCCCTTCAAGGTGCTTCTAGCTGGATTAAGAACCAAACTGACATGAGACAGCAATAGGAGAAAATCAAATTTAGTTTTTTTATGTATGGGGAATCCAGACAGACACAAAATTCCAAAAAACAGGCAACAGGAAGGCTTAAGTGACATCCTGAGCATAGGAGAGGGGTAGGAGTCTGAGGATACAAAGAGGTGGAAGACCATTAGCAGGAAGGTAACAGGAGATGTTTGGAAAACAAAGGTTGCCCTATTGTGCAGATAATTTCTTAGGTAAAGAGGAATCCCTATTAATAGCTCTCTTCCTGGTACAGCAGGCAGTTGAGGGGGAGGTAAAGAGCTTTTCCTGAATCTGCTGGGTTTTGACTGCTTCCAACTTGTGAAAACTAGTAACAGGAAACCTTACTAAAATGGAGTTGAGGGTTTTTGCACCCACCCCCTCACCATCAGTTGCAGACCCAACAAGAAGAGATGGACTTGATCTTTTATCTGGATACTACTCTACTATCCCAGGTGGAGAAAGAAATGCTTTCCATGTACCCCCCCAACCGCCAAAAGCTTAGCCACTGAGAAGCCACCATACTTTGAATTACCAGTTTACTCCACTGAACTTTTAGTTTATAACAGCCTTCCCAACTTACCCCTTTTCTCCTTAAAAAAGCATTACTGCCTCAGGGCGCCTGGGTGGCTCAGCAGGTTAAGCCTTCGGCTCAGGTCACGATCCAGGGTCCTGGGATTGAGCCCTGCACTGGGTTCACTGCTCGGCGGAGAGTCTGCCTCTCCCTCTCCCTCTGCCTACCCCCCAACCCCGCTTGTGCTCATTCGCTCTCTCTCACTCAAATAAATAAATAAAATCTTAAACAAAACAAAACAAAAAACACATTGCCTCTCCTCTGTTCTCTAGACTTGCCCGCAGTCTGACCAGAGGTTGTTTGTCCCAAACTGCAATTCTTTTATTCCTGAATGACCCCCATTTTGCCGGTAAAATAACTGGCAATTCTTACTTTAAGGTTAACAAATTCAAAAACGAATGTTCATGCCAACGTGGCCCATCTTGGGGCAGTCTGCCCTTGGCTCCTTCAAGAGATAACCACATTCTGTAATTTAGCAGATTCTTTAAACCAAGTACATGCTCCCTCTGGGAGCAAGGTGGAGGGGAAGGCTAAATTAGGTTAGGTTGGGGAGGGAGGGTAGGAAAGGCTTTACAAAGAGAGAAGACATTGCAAGAGGAAGGAGCAGGATGACTAGAAGCTCTTCGGGCAGATGGGGAGTCACGGAGCACGAACAAGGAAAGAGCAGAGACCTGAGCATGTGAAGTGAGGCGGAAGAACAGAGATGTACACCTGGCGGAAGCAGAGAACCCGTGGAAGAGAACGGCCAGACCAGACTGGTGGAGCGAATGGAAAGGGAACTGGGAATGCAGGAGCTGCTGACTAGATTCCAAGCAGGGTCACCTTGTGGGTAACACACTGCGCAGTGGAGACTCATTACCTGGGTTCCAATCGTGCCCCGACACTCCCTCCCTCTAGCTCTGTTTGGTGCCTACAGTCCCCCAACTGTAAAATGGGGATAACACCACTGCCGACCTATCTCTCAGGGCCACTGGGAGGATAATATTAATATTCGCAAAGCACTTACAGCTGGGGGTACATAATAAATGTTCAATAAACATTAGCTATTGTTATTATATATATATTTTTAAAGTAAACTCTACCCCCAATGTAGGGCTTGAACTCACAACCCTGAGATCAAGAGTTATATGCCCCACTGACTGAGCCAGCCAGGTGCCCACTATTATATAAAATGAAAAAAGAAAACACAAGTCAAAAATTGAGTCGTTTGCCCCCACCCCCAACAGCATACCAAGACTTAATTACAGTTTCAATCTAGCCCAGGAATGTGACTTTTTAACAGGTGATCTGAAATTTCCTGATCCACACCACAGAGGTCATATGCTGATAAAAACCCTGCCAGTCCCTTTCCCCTAAAAAAGATTTCCTGGCCTGAAACAATTCTTTCTTTCCCTTTGCTTGTAACTCCTTGCCCCATCCTCCTTCCAATAAAAACCTTCCTTTTTTTTTTTTTTTACATCTCTTGGGGGTATCTCTCTACTTGCTGGATGGGATGCTGTCCGACTCATGAATTGCTTAATAAAACCAATCAGAACCTTACATTTACTTGGATGAATTTTGTTTTTTAACAATAAGCAAAAGAACAAAGGACAGTCTAAGCTCTGTTTTAAAAAGAGCTTTGGGGGTTGTAGACAGGTGGGAGAAGCAGGGGCTGGGCTGGGAAGAGAGTGGAGACTGCTACCCTGGTCCCGCCAGGTCTAGATCTGGATCTTTGTACGGTTTTTACTAAATCCCCAATGAGACCCTGACTGCTTTTGAAGTCACATTCTTATCCACATGGAGGAATAATTTTTAAAAGCCAGTGCTGGCAAGGATATGGTAGAAGTGCACACTGCTGACGGCAGTAATAATCGGTACAACTCCTCTGGAAAGAAACGTATTTCAAGAGCCATGAGATCTTTTTATACTCTGTAGTCTAGTAATTCCCACTGCTAGAAATCTGTCGTAAGAAATAAACCGTAAGGGGGAAGGGAGACAGGTACATAATATTCAATAAAAATTGTCTTCTAAAGAAGACAAAAACCAATCAATCTAATGTCTGACAAAAGGGAAAGAGGTGTATTGCAGCATGACAAATGCTGGATATTATCACTGAACAAATTACGAAGGACTGGAAATGCTTACAGTATTAAATGAAATAAGCAAAACAGAAAACTTTCATACACTAATCACATGCACATGTGGGGAGAGACAAAGCAAATGGAAAGAAAGGGGATTTATTAGGATAATATCTGAGCTGTTTCCATTACTGTTACACTATTGTTTACACAATATTTTAAAATCCAGGAATCTAAGATTTTATTCACATATTTTAGGAATACCAGGTAAACGCCACTGAGTGTAACTGAAACTGATTTTAACTTATTTATTTACTTTTTAAAGTTTACTTGTTTTCGTAATCTCTACACCAACATGGGGCTTGAATTCACGATCCCCAGATCAAAAGTCACATGCTCTTCTGACTGAGTCAGCCAGGTGCCCCAAAACGGATATTAACTTTAAAAAAAACAAACAAACAGAAGAAAGAACAGATGAAAACAGATGAACAGATGAAAAAATCCTGCCTTGTACTATGGAATCGTAAGAACATGGGAAAATATTTACGAGACAACGTTATGTGATAAAATTAGAACTATAAATACAGCATTTACATAAAGAGACTTATGTGATATATATTTAAAAACTGAAAAAAAAAAAAAAAAGAAATATCATCCAAATGCTAAAATGACTGTTTTTAGTAAGGATTATAGATAAGTTAAATTTTTGACTTTATTCTTTTATGCATATTCCAAAAACTTCTAAAATGATCATATATTATCTCTATTCTCTCTCTTTTTAAAAAGATTTTGTTTATTTATTTGAGGGACAGAGGGAGGGGGAGAAGCAGACTCCCTCCTGAACAGGGAGTCTGATATGAGGCTTGATCCCAGGACCCTGGGATCATGACCTGAGCCAAAGGCAGCTGCTTAACCGAATAAGCCACCCAGGCACCCCTACTATCTTTATTCTCCAAAGGCACAAAGGGTATGGATAGTTTTCCAACATAGCATATATAAGAATTCTGGCATTGAAACAAACAGTTCAATCTAAAACATATATTGAGTACCTTCCGAACACCAGAGACCAGTTGAGATAGGAGTCTTAATTGGGGCAATTTTGCCCCCCCCCCAAGACCAAAGGCTGGAGACATTTTTGGACTGTCAGTAACCAGAGGACGGTGGGCAGTACTGGCATCTAGTGGGCAGAGTTAAAAATCCCACGGTGAACAGGCATAGCCCCTCACAACAAGGAGTTCTTCAGCTCAAAATGCCAGAGTGCCGAGCGTGAGAAACTGCTCTGGATGTGCCTCGTAACAGATCCCCTGGGGCCACCCTAGGTTTCTCTGGTAGGCAGGCCTGTGTTAGGATGAGTAACCCTGTTTGGGGAGTTCAAGGTTTCAAAATAATCCACGCTGGCCTAAAGCCAACCCATGGTGTCATGCAGACTACACTACAGGGCGCCTTCACTGAATTACTGGACCAGTGTGGACAAGAAACAGGGATATTTCCTCTCCAACAACAGAATGGAACGCCTAGCCAGCGGCTGCTCACCGCTTTTTAGAAGGGCCTAAATAGCTGGAGCGATTTTCAGTCCAAGTTCCTCAAGAACCCAGTGGTGCACTGAAGCCACCTAGTGGCCCAACACCGTATCACCACACTAAGTTTCTCTTCAACCAGACAGCAAGAAAATCTATTTTCTCTTTCACAAAGTGAAAAACGAGGAAAGAAACGGAGAAGGCACAGGAGAAGAAGGCACACACACATCACCCTCACGTCCAGCACTCTCTATCCTGCTCCCCGGTACAAGGCATACCCGGCCACGTAGTTTTACTAATCACCGGTCAGTCTGCCCAGGTGCTAAAGTCACAACTGAGCCTAAGAGCAGGGCCCACGTACTACAACGATTTTGAAACTTGTTGGCAGCCACAGCCGACAAAGAAACTGAAAGAAAATTTCACAGATCACTTCATGCAGAGGTGTAACACACTCTGACAATTTCTAGTCTATTCTATTCATGTTGGGAAAAACGACAGCTGCAACCTGGAAACTGCATGACCCAGCGAGCAAAGATCACAACCTCGGTGTGAGAAAACATCGTGTTACCAGGCGTGACTCCGGAACCCACACGGGCACAAACATCGTCTTTTTTGCTAGAACTGAGGCTCAAGACGCGGGCAGTGAGAGGGCACAAGGCCGCTGTAAACAAGCCGGAGGCTCTGGAAGTCATCTCCCTGAGAATACTAAAGCCTGCCATACGACCGCAGATTCGCTTTATAGCCACAGGCAAATTAAACAAAGGCGCTGGAAAGCAGCACGGTCCGCGCACCTAAGGTCTAAACGAGCTTAGAGGAGGACTCCAGACACCCCAGCTCTGGGATGATGCCACTGGTCTCCTTTGATTATAGAACCGATTACTAAAAGGTTAAAATATGACCCCCAAAGACGCAATACAGGTTCATTAACTACAAATGCAGAGCAAACTAACTTCAGTTTTCTGTTGTGGAAGAGTTTTTAGACTCACTGCTGAGGGAACCCCCCCCAAAATATGGTGTATCTTAATTACAGCATGATGTTTGACGAAGTTCTCAAACTGCATAATTTTAGATCTGGATAGAGCTAATCAGTTATAAGCTAAAAAAGAAATCTGCTCAAATAAGAGAAGCCAGATGCTTGAGGCCAGGGTGAGCTGGAGGGAGAGCTAAGCCTAGAACCTACCTCCACTGTACTCACTCCATAACCTCAAATTACCACTTAATTTCTTATGACACGTCTGTGAGTCAGGAAAGAAGAGGGAGTCTGGCTGATTCTTAGCTGGAGAATTACCTCCACCCTACAAGTTTTAGTGAAGAGATCCCTGCCGGCCTACACGGAGCTCTCCCGTGGACACTGGAGGGCTCAGGCTCTCGGCCTGGCCCGGTCTGGCTCAACACTAATGACAAAGGAGTTATACTTATCAACTCTGCCCATGACAACCCCAAAAAGACATGGTAACATGCTGAATTTCAGAATCAGAATTCAAAAGGATTTTGGAACCTGAATCAACAGAGCCAATAAGCACCAGGCTGAAATCCTGTGATTTCAAAACAAAACAAAACAAAACAAAACAAAACAAAACAAAACAAAACAACAGAGGGTTCCAGATAAGACAGAGCAAGCACATTTGACTCCTTCTCTCCACTGAATATAGCTATAGGACCTGGACAGAATGACAGACTCCTGAGAAGCAAGCAGACTGGGGGAAAGACCAGCATACAAAATGCCGCTGGAACAGCTCTGAATTCCTGAGGCCTTTTTCCCCCTCAGAACCCCCGGCCTGGAGTTGGGACAATCCAATATGCAGAAGTGGAGCCCGGGCACAGACGGAACTCCACGAGAAACCCTCCAGTTCTGATCTGAGGAGTAAGAAAGGGATGGGGCGCCTGGGTAGTGCAGTCATTGAGCGTCTGCCTTCAGCTCAGGGCATGATCCCGGCGTTCCGGGATTGAGTCCCACATCGGGCTCCTCCGCTGGGAGCCTGCTTCTTCCTCTCCCACTCCCCCTGCTGTGTTCCCTCTCTCGCTGGCTGTCTCTCTGTCACATAAATAAATAAAATCTTTAAAAAAAAAAAAAAAGAAAGGGACTCCTACTGCTGAGAGTAAGGGAAATTGTTGCTTCTTTTTTCTCCATCCTCTCACACCCTAGTTCCCAGGCAATCCTGCCGGAGTCACCGTGGCAACAGCACCTGTGGTAGCAATGGGGGCTTGTGGGCACAAACACTGCAGAAGAGGGGAGCCTCTCTTTCTGATCGGGGGAGCTGTGATCCTAAGATGGCCAGGCAAGCCCTGCTTGCCTTTCTTCTCTGTTCTCCCACCACACGGCCCTTGAGGCAGGCGGCATGTACCAGCGTATAACTAAGGCCCCGGTTTTCTGGCTGGAGCTCTGAGAAGGGGAGTCCCAGGAAACCAGAAAGTACAGGAGAGCTCATGGAGAAAAAGGAGATTAGAAAAGACACCGTAAGTCATTTATGAACTCCTGGGGTCAGCCTGACAGCGCAAGCACGGATGCGGCCCTAATCATCATACCAAACACGGAGAACCAAACTCAAAGAACTAAACCCAGCCTGGCCACTGGGCGGCGCATGCAGGACACACCTGGAGAGCACGGCAAAACTTGGAAAACCGAACTGACGCTGGAACCACAACGAACGGGAGGCTATGGGAACCTGTGTTCCGGAACACAGCCGGGCGGGCTGACTGACTACTAAAACAAACACCTCAAAGCCTCATGATGTAACATTCAAAACGCCCGGGGGATGGCCTGGGTGGCTCAGGTGGTTAAGGGTCTGGCTCAGGTCATGATCTCAGGGTCCTGGGATCGCGCCATGTGAGGCTGGCTGCTCAGTGGGGAGTCTGCTTGTCCCTTTCCCTCTGCTCCGCCCCCCTGATCAGTTTGTGCAGTCCCACTCTCTCTTTCCAATAAATAAAACATGGAAAAAAGTAGTCAAAATTTTTGAACTTTTCTGAAAAAACACAGTAATTGAGATAAAAAATTCACCGGGTAGGATCAATAGCAGAATAGAAATAGCACAGGAGGGGCGCCTGGGTGGCACAGCGGTTAAGCGTCTGCCTTCGGCTCAGGGCGTGATCCCGGCGTTATGGGATCGAGCCCCACGTCAGGCTCCTCCGCTATGAGCCTGCTTCTTCCTCGCCCACTCCCCCTGCTTGTGTTCCCTCTCTCGCTGGATGTCTCTATCTCTGTTAAATAAATAAAATCTTTAAAAAAAAAAAATAGCACAGGAAAGAGACAGCTTGAAGTCAGATCAGTAGGAATTATCCAACAGGAAGAATAGAAATAAAAAGATTGAAAAAAAAATTCCAAATTTGACAAAAGACATATATGCCTACAGATTTGAATAGCTCCACGAACTTCAAACATGATAAATCCAAGGAAATCCACATGTAGACACATCATAATCGAACTGCTGACATCTAAAGACAGAAATCTTAAAAGCAGCCAGAGAAAAACAATGATGGAACAATTTGAACGATTACAGAATTTTCATCACAAACTGGAGGCTAGGGAAAGTGGAATGGCACTTCTAAAGTGCTGTAAGAAAAAAATGCCAATCTAGAATTTTATATCTACTGAGAATGTCTGTCGGGAACAAAGGTGATATGAAGACAGCCTCATATGAAGAAAAGCTAAGACAATTAATAGCCAGCAGACCTCTTCTAACTGAATGACTAAAAGTTCTTCAGACAGAGGGAAAATGATGCCACAAGCAAGCATGGATCAAGTACTTCCAGGTTCCCCCGTGTGTAGGGAGGGAGAAGAGGGCTGGGAAAGTAAAGAGGTGGTTTATTTGAGGGATGAGGTCCTAGCAATCACATTTTTTTTTTTTTTTTTTTTAGATTTTATTTATTTGACAGAGAGACAGAGAGAGAGCACAAGTAGGCAAAGTGGCAGGCAGAGGGAGAGGCAGGCTCCCCATAGAGCAGGAATCCTGATGTGGGGCTCGATCCCAGGACCCTGAGATTATGACCTGAGCCGAAGGCAGACACTTAACCAACTGAGCCACCCAGGTGCCCCTAGCAATCACATTTTAGTGTCGTAAAATAAATTATTTTAAGAAATGGTAAGAAATAGTCTAAAACTATACCATACACAGTGTGTCACCTAGTATATTTACAACTCAGAAGGAAATTGATTCTGGAACAGACCAATCATATTTAGTGTATCAGTGAAAATCTGACTTTATCCAAAGACCAAAAATCACAAGTGTCCAACCAGGAGTCATGGCTGGTCAATCAGGGAAGACCCACCAATTCAGTAATGTGGTCTGCAGCTATCATGTGTTTGGTCCCTTAGCATCCTTTGTCCTTTCCATTGGAGACCTCTCTTTCCCCGATTCTCAGCTCAGGCGCTCTCAGGGGAGTGGCTGGCACCTCTGGCCATGTTCAGAGGTGGACAGGACTATGGGATAGCGCTACCTCCTATTCCTCATTGACAAAATCTCATCTCAGTCCAGGGTGGCAATGTACCCAGCTCCCAGGGATGAATCCTGACAGGTTAAAAAGATAGTCACAATTCTGTTTACTATTCATCTAGCCTAACAGCAGCAAGGGATGGCTAAGTGACCTAGTACTGACCAATGAAATATAAAATAACATCTGTTGGGGACTTTTGGGGGATCTTTTGCTCTTCTGTTAAAAAAAAAAAAAGAAAAAAGACAAGTACAACTTCTTTCCCCTTTCTTTCTTCTTCGAACATAGGTATGATGCCTGGAGCTGCAGCAGCCACCTCATGCCCACAAAATAAAGGCCAAGAGAACTGCCGGGATACTGGGCCTGACTCTGCTGAGCTGCTGAACGACACCAGGCTGCCACCTACCACAAATTTCTTGTCATGTGAGAGAAATGAACTCCTCTTTAACTACTGCTAGTTGAGTTTTCTGTTTCTTAGAGCCCAAAGCATTCTTAACTGACTTGACACGACTCAATCAGAGCCAAAAAGACAAAAAAAACCACTTTTGCTAGGGACACCCCCTGTCTTTCCTTAAAAAAAAAAAAAAAAAAAAAATTATTTATTTGAGAGAGAGCAAGATAGACGAGAGAGAGACCAATCCTAGGACCCTGAGATCATGACCTGAGCTGAAGGCAGATGCTTAACCAACTAAGCCACCCAGGCACCCCTCCCCTCAGCCTTTCCTACTGGACAAGAATGAGGTAGGGTGCAGCCCCAGGTACCCCACAACCACAGGGAGGACATGCACCTGCCTGAGGACAAGGAGCCACCCCTGAAGGGAGGTCTATCCTGACTTGATGTGAGCCAATCAATATCTTTCCTTCTGTTCACCTTTCTGACACCTGCAATTAAATGAGTCCTAACTAATAGAAATAAGTCCTCATTTTCAGTGGCCAGCCAACCAGCTCCAAACTCTCAATCTCATTCTTGACAGGTCAGCCATGGTGATCAACACCAAGAAAGACCACAACCAAGAAAAGTAGATACCACTCACCTTTTTGTTTCTTCTGTTCAAGTTTCATCTTCTTTGCCAATAATTTCTTCTCTTTTAACTTCTGGCTATAAATATAAAAGGCATTAATTCCTTAACTACCTTACTGTATATTTTAGAAAATAAGTATCTATTTATGTTTAAAGACCTTATAATTACACAAACACTATAATAATGAAATGGAAGAAATACTTTCTCATGATTCTGCTACTCCAACACCATCAACATTATCAAGCTGTTTTCTTCTTGAATCAAAATGAAATCCTTGGAAGTCTGGAGCTGATTAAAGCAATCTCAGGAATACTGGAGATGTTTTTCATTCTAAGATATTTAGGGACTGTTTTTATTTATTTAAATTTATTTTTTTAAATGACAACTTTATTGCAGCATCAGCAAAGGTGAGATTTCTGAAGCTGGTGAAGACCGGGCAGCATTTCCATGTGAAATGTTACGGCTTTACAAGTTTTTTTTCCTTATTTAATACCACATGCAGACACTAAAACATGGTAAAAGAAAAATGCAAAATATCTAGAAAAAAAGATGTAATCAAGTTGTAGCATACAGACATGCTCTTTAATTAAATTTACTATGCCTATCGGAAAGCAAACGAAAGACGACTAACCCAATAAATTAACAGATTGCCAGAAAGAGACTAAGAATTAGGGACTGCTTTTAGAATCCTACTTAGCTCTCTAAAGGACAAGGGAGCATTTATTAAAACACATACAGTCTACATACTGACGTAGTATCACTGAGGGAGGTCACACACCCTAATTTAAGGAAGAAGCTAAAGAAAGTTTGCTTACAGCATACCGTTAAACTTGAAAATACCGAAGTGGAGGAGGCCCGGAAATCCACCTCATCACCCGAGTGCTGACCTGAGCTGTGGAGAATCTGTAACATGGGTGTGTGTGTGTGTGTGTGTGTGTGTGTGTGTGTATGAAAAGCACCAGCAACAAGTGACAATCTGTCCTCAGATACCGGAAGAAAGGCCATTCCTCTACTGCGTAACACCCAAGGCCTCGGCAGGCCATACAGTGAACTTCTGACCACAAGGACTACTCATTCACCAGCTTTTACGTTTCCTGCCTTTAAGTTTCATTGGTCATGAGAAGCCACAAAGCCCTTACCGCTTTTTCCGCCGCTTTGCCGTCTGCTCCTCTGCAGCGATTTTATTCCTCTCCAGTCTCTTCTGAAACTCTGCATCCAATTTTTGCTGTGAAAAAACACATCGTTCAGACACCCTCGGGGCAGTGTATGAGAGCTCGAGAAGTCACACCACTGGGGGTGCTATAGGCCCACTGAGGTCTCCAGGGCCACTTGAATTGGAAGAGACTGCCCAACAGGTGGGGCAGGAATCAATATTTGGCTCTGATGGACACCGTTACTCCTGCCGTGAAGATACCACTCACGCACAACGAAATACGAGAGCATGGGAAGGGGCACACCTGCTGGTTATTTAGCCAGGGCCTGGGCTCGTGCGCTGTTGTGATTTATAGTAAGAAATCTACACAGCTGACCTTTGAACACAGGTTTGCACCGTACGGGTCCACCTACACATGGATCTTTTTTGATAAATACAGGACAGTACTGTAAATGTATTTTCTCTTCTTATGATTTTCTTAACATTCTTTTCTCTTACTTTATCCTAAGAATACTGTATCTAATACATATACAGAATACATGTTAATCGACTGTTTATATTAGCAGTAGGGCTCCTGGTCCATAATAGGCTATTAGAAGTTTTAGGGGAGTCAAAATCTATGTGCAGATTTTTTACTGCATGGTAGGGGGGTGGGTGCCCCTAATCACCTTGTTCAAGAGTCAACTGTATTTGATCTTCATCCACTATTTCTGGCACAGAGGCCCTAAAACTTGTAAGTTTCCTATACAAGCGCCACAGAGGCATCTTTTATTATAATATTTAATTATGTTCCCAGTTCCTGAAATAGCTCCAGAGGTGAAGGTGAAATGGTGTCTTTTTTTATAACAAGCCCCTTTCAACCATAGGAGTTTATATTAATGAGTGACGAGGGTAACTTTCAGCCCTACCTCCTGTGCTCCAGGGAGGTGAAAGGGGCTGCAGGTTGAACGAATTACCAATGGCCAATGATTTACTCAACTGGTAGTGAAGCCTCCAAAATCCCAAAAAGATGGGGTTCAGGTGGCCTCCGTGTTGATGAACATGTGGAGGTGCTGGGAGGGGATGGAAGCTCTGTGCCCCCTTTTTCCACCTGGCTGTTCCTGAAGTTATGTGAGCCCCTGTAAGCAAATTAACCGAACCCGAGGAAGGAGTCGTGGGAAACCTCGAACTCACAGCCATTCAGAAGCACAGGTAACAACCTGGGCCTGGGATTGGCGATTGGGGGCAGGGAGGCAGTCTGGTGGGACTGAGCCCCGAACCTGTGGCATCTGACATTTTCACCACGTGGATAGCATCAGAATTGAGTTAAATTGTAGGACACTCAGCTGGTGTCCCAGAATTGGCTGATGTGGGGGGAATCCCCACACATTTGGTGACCAGAAGTGTCAGAAGAGTAGCAGAGAACTGAGAGTAGAGGAGACGCACAGGAGCGCGTTTTCTCCTTAAAGTGACTTGAGCTCATCAGGTGGAAGGCCAGAGCGGGAACCGTGGGATTTTCAGGTCCTAACTGATGACGGTTATCAAACGACTGATCCCACAGCAGCGCAACAGCCACCACCATCACCGCCACTGGACGCACAAGCACATACACGTGTACAGAGGCATACGCAGGTGTGTACACATCCACACAGACCCATCCCTTGTACTGGTCCTTCCTAGCAGCTCCCTGTCTCTAAGCCTGTTTTCCTCACCTGAAAAACAGGAAAAAGATTAATTCCTCTCTCCCAGAGTCTTCAGGAAGAATAACATTTGATGACCTACAGGAAAGCACTGGCAAACCACAGATGCAATTGCTATTCAGTACCATCTCTTTCTTCCAGTCACAGCCATCAAGGTCAGCGGGGTAAATAAGGAGCCTGCAGAGGACGAGGTGGCTTCAACACTCTGCTCGCCTGCACTGCCAGGGCTGTGTGGATCTGCTTCGACTGGCACGGATGCTCTGAGAGCAAAAATCATGAAATAAAAAAGAAGGGTTGGGGCACCTGGCTGGCTCAGTTGGAAGAGCACCAGACTCGTGACCTCAGTAAATAAACTTTAAAAAAAAGGGTCTCCTTTCAAGAAAATCAGCTGATTAGAGGACAAGTTGAAAGTAAACGACTTGAGGGGCACCTGGGTGGTGGCTCCGTCGGTTAAGTGTTTGCCTTTGGCTCAGGTCATGGTCTCAGAGTCCTATGATTGGATACCCCCGTCAGGCTCCCTGCTCAGCGGGGAGTCTGCTTCTCTCTCCCCCCACCCCAGCTTAAGTTCACGTGCGCTCTCGCTCTAATAAATAAAATCTTAAAAAAAAAAAAGAAAGAAAGAAAAAGTAAATGACTTAAAGCTAAAAGCACATGGTCTGTTTAGAAGCTGAGCCATACCTGTCTCACTCTGCTGCTGGAGCAGCTGCCCTCACTGGCTGAGAATCTGCCACAAGGACTCATGGAGCACCACCCGATCTTTTGGCGGTGACATCCTGTTAGTCACTGTGAAAGGTGAGGATACTCTTGCTTGTTTCTTCTAACCTCAGAGCCTGTCTTTTGCCATGTGAAATAAAAATCTTCACTGGGGCGCCTGGGTGGCTTAGTCATTAAGCGTCTGCCTTCGGCTCAGGGCGTGATCCCGGTGTTCTGCGATCAAGCCCCACATCAGGCTCCTCGGCTGGGAGCCTGCTTCTTCCTCTCCCGCTCCCCCCTGCTTGTGTTCCCTCTCTTGCTGGCTGTTGTCTCTCTCTCTCTGTCAAATAAATAAATAAAAATCTTAAAAAAAAAAATCTTCACCATATGAAATAAGAATCTGGGTGTCTCTGGGGACTCAAGGTTTGCTAACATTTTTTTTTTTTAAGATTTTATTTATTTGACAGAGAGACAGACCGCCAGCAAGAGAGGGAACACAAGCAGGGGGAGTGGGAGAGGAAGCAGCAGGCTCCCAGCGGAGGAGCCTGATGTGGGGCTCGATCCCAGAATGCCGGGATCACATCCTGAGCCAAAGGCAGACGCTTAACGACTGAGACACCCAGGAGCCCCTGCAAACATTTTTCTGTATTTTCTCTGGGTCTTTAATCAATATATAAAAAGTTCAGACTAACTGAGGGTAGCTGAGCCAACTGCCTGCTCTATTTCCTTCCCTCTAAAGTAGTTTAAAAATTTAAAAAGTGTTTCTGATAGTTTTCACACTGAATTTTCTTTATTCTTGACAGTGGAAAACCCACCACGGTTGACCAGGTGTAGCTGTGTGACAAGCCACCAGAAACTCCCCACTAGAATTGAGAAAGTCCCAAGTGGAGGATGGCAGTAGCTGAAGAACCACCAACAACTGGGAGCCAAGACAGGCTGCAGGACAAGCAAACCACCACGACAATGATTCCATTATGTCCCCAAATCATAAAGATATTTTCCAAACTCAATTTTGGTCAGCCAGTGAATTTTTACTTTTACATATTTTCTTCTGTATCATGTCTATCTCTTTAATATTTTCCCTTGTGTTTTACGTTGGAAAATTTCAAACACAGAAAAGTTGAAGGAATTATACAGTCCATATATCCACCACCAAGATCCTACAACTGACATTTTGCTACTTGCTTTATCACATCTGTCCACCTATCTATACCCCTATCCGTCCGTTAATCCATCTCATTTTTTTAAAACACATTTCAAAGTAAGTTGCAGACACCAGGACATCTCACCTCTAAAGATTTAACCATGCATAGCATTAACTAGAGTTTAATATTTGTTAACAGTTTCTCAAAATGCTCAAATCTTGAGTGTACAATTTGATCACACCAGAAAGATCTCTCATACCTCTTCCTATCCAACTCCTAGAGACAATTATTGTTCTGATACGTATATACGTTTAACATAGATTAGTCTTGCCTCTTGTAGAGCTTCATATAAATGGAATCATACAATATACTCTTTCATGCAAGCCTTCTTTCACTCAGCATGTTTTCAGAATCATCCATGTTGTCGCATGTATCATTAGATTCTTCCTTTTTATTGCTAAATAGTATTCTATCTTAATGAATGGTTATTTTAACTTTTTAAAACATTTTATTTCCTTCATATAGGAGGAAATTCTACAGTGAGTCTTTTTTAAACCAAACTACTGGAAAATCAAATGTTATTGGACAAAGTGGTTTCCTCCTTTATAAAAAGCAAACAAATAAATATTGTAAAGTATGTGACGCTCTCTAAAACACACAGATGCATTCAATAAAACAACAGGCATCATGGTTAGACTGAGGAAAAGGTCTTTCCCAGTGCGTGGTGTAAGATTAAGAACAAGGGGCAATCTCTCATGCACGTTGTGAAGAGAAATCAGGTTTGGAAAATAACAAAGAATTAGCCAAATAATATCTGTGGTTTTTTTTTTTTTTTTAAAGATTTTATTTACCTATTTCAACAGAGAGAGAGAACGAGAGCAGGGAGCTGCAGAGGGAAAGGGAGAAGCAGGCTCCCCACTGAGCAGGGAGCCCAATGCAGGATTTGATCCCAGGACTCTAGGGTCATGACCTGAGCCGAAGGCCAACGCTTAACTGACTGAGCCACCCAGGTGCCCCTCGTTTTTATTAATAGTCAGGTGGGAAAATATAGAAGCACTAAAATGGTTTTTTTCCCCTCATTTTTACTAATAGCCAGTAATATAAAGGAGCACCTAGCACCACTGCAATCAAAAAGCATGAAATCTTTGAATGAATATAAGATATGTACCAAATCTCTATAAATCATCCCACTAAAGATGCAGGGGGGAAAAAAAAGACATTTCCAGAGGGGATGACTAACCACTGTAACATCCATTCTCATTCTAAAAAATTTAAGTTACAGATTCAACTCAATTCTAGTAAAAAAACAAAAACAAAAAAACCCAAACCAAGATTTTTGGTGTGGGTAGAAGAATTCTATCTGAAAAATAAATGAAATGTCCAAAGAGTATTTTTTAAGAACAACAAGAGAGAGGTTTTTGGGTCTTCCAGTCAGGTAATAAAAGGCTTAATCATTCTAATACAATTTCTAAGGCTATGCCCAATTCTTAATTATTTCACACCTGTCATGAAGAAATGCCAGCCTCTAACTAGACCACTCAAAGAAGCAGACACATGAAAGCACACTACTATTCACATCAAACATACAGCTACATGGAATTATAGGAATTCAGCCAAAAAGAGAATAGTTTGAAATAATAACTCAAGTGAGATGGGAGATCCTGCTTTCTGTTCCATTTCATGGCAAATGGCCTGGAGGGGAGAGGGGACTCTGCTGTCCCTTCTACACACATGGAGGTCTTCCTCCTTTCATTCGTCTCCTGGTGGGAGCATCCTGATGTGCTGAGTCCGACCTAGGAAGAACCTGGATTTGATGTCTGTTTCCCATGCTGACTTTAGAAGGCAGCCTTCACACAGGCCAAGAACCAGGTGTTACTTCCTCTTCTCTAAATGCTTTTTCCTAAAAGTCCTAAGTGCACATTGCCCAAACCCAAGGGCGCAGCCAGCCTCTTTGCTCACTGACCTTCTCAGCCATGGCATCCATGTAGTCCTGTCGCTGGTACTCTCTCCGGCGCAGATGCCTATACACATGGAACTCTCCACTGCCAGCCCCAGCGCTTGAACCTATAGTCAGAAGAGTCCAGAGTTCTTAATGAAATCCAGCAATCAAAAGGGACCAAAGAAAGAAACTGGAAGTAATGGAAAGGACCATTCCCCATTGTATTCCAGAATCTGGCACGGTGACTTATATAGTTTAGTCATCATTAAATAATTGTTGCATGAATGTTGAATGCGAAGTCACTAAAAATGCCACTCTAACACAGTAGTAAGAGGAGGAACAAACTGTGGTTGAGTCATCAGAAACCTAGAACATAGCTTAAGACCTTTCCCTCCCCTGCCAGACGATTTCACATTTGACATGCTAAATTTCTACTGAACTGAAAAGATGTCCATGTATATTGTTTTGTGTGTTTTTTTTATTTTTTTTATTTTTTATTTTTATTTTTATTTTTTTAAGATTTTATTTATTTGACAGAGAGAGAGACAGTCAGCGAGAGAGGGAACACAGGCAGGGGGAGTAGGAGAGGGAGAAGCAGGCTCCCAGCGGAGGAGCCTGACGTGGGGCTCGATCCCAGGACTCCGGGATCACGCCCTGAGCCAAAGGCAGACGCATAACAACTGAGCCACCCAGGCGTCCCTTGTGTGTTTTTTTTTAAGGTTACTAAGTAGTATGTGTCGAACAACCACGTTTTTATAAAATCATTTTTTCTTAAACTTCAGTGATTTTGACTATAGGAGTTCGAAAGGCTATATCAGAATGTTACAAGTGGGGGGCACCTGGGTGGCTCAGTCATTTAAGCGGCTGACTCGTGATTTAGGATCAGGTCATGATCTCAGGCTCTTGAGATCCAGCTCCGTGTTTAATGGGAAGTCTGCTTGGGATTCTTTCTCTCCTTCTCCCACCTTTGCTTGCTCACTTGCAGGCATGCATTCTCTCAAACAAATAAATCTTAAAAAAAAAATGTTACAAGGAGAATGGTGGAATTATGGGGGTTCAAAATTTTTCATACCCGTTATTCTTCTTTATAATTAGTATGTTAATTTACAACCCCCAAATAAAACTATTTCCAGTTAGAAAATACCAATACAATGCATTATTTAAAACAAAGCAAACTCTCTAGTGCTAAACCCTAAGAACAACACCCCTTCTTTTTAAGCACAAAATTACTGAACCAGTGAACTTTATTTCCTATTAGAAATCTAATTAACAAATACTAACTGCAGGGTTTTTATATCTGTGCTTCAAAAATTATATTCACTCACACATACATATACACAAAAGACATTACCCATTACATCTCGAACAAATTCTGGGGGAGGCCGAGGTGCCCATTCGCTCATTTTTTCTGGAATTGGAACTGCTTTGTCCTGCAACATTTAAACACGGAAGCATCTTTAAGTACAAACCTGCTGACAAATTCACACCTCTTAAAACCAAACCATTTTTAACTAGATGGGTGAAATAAGGCTGCTTTAGTCCTTGGACCTAGAGCTGATTTTCTTCCCTGCCTTAGATTTACTTCATTCCGTATACTTTGGGGTCTATCACAGCCCATAGCCTTGCCAGGGCTACACCCAACTCTTCAAAGCAGAACTCAGACACGTAAGTCACCAATTATGGCTGGAACCTCTACCCTTAACTCTACGACACCTGGAGTCAACGCTTTCTAGCCAAAAGTGTAAGAGACCTCATCCAATTATCTTTATGACTGAAGGGATGGAGACCCTGACGGGGAGAGTGACTTGCCCCAGGTATGTCGGTCAACGCCCCTCTAACAATCGGTGCTTTTTAGAAGAAAATAAATCCTTGCGCCAACCCATAGATTCTATCTTTCCAGTCAACACTCCAATTTACAGAAAGTTAAACTAGGAGTGTCTTAGAGCACGGGACACAGCTCCACAGCGCCCTCAACCAGGCTGGGCTCCAACATAAAGCCAGGGGCAGCTCACTATCTCCGGGGTAGCCTACTCCTTCCTAAGGGCTGGCCCTGGGGTTCGGGTACTGAGTTCCTAAGTCTGGAGGCAGGGGAGGAGGGCCCGCGGGTCCCCAGAAGCGTTGGAAGGGAAGGGCGCTGAGAGGAGCCGTCGAACGAGCGCCTCGTCTCACCGGGTTCTTCATGAGCCGCTCCAGCTTGAGCTTCTGCTCTTCTGCCGCATTCTTGGGGATGACGAGAGCCTGTGGCTCCTTCTTGGGCCTCGGCGGTCGTACCGAAGAGGCAGCCGAACTCGCCATCACAGCTTCCCTACGTATGACAACAGAGCCGCGCGCCCGCAGCGCAAGCGCAGTCCGCTAACAGGGCGGGGCTGGGGCGGAGTCGCAAGCCGGAAGCAGGCTACTGAATATGCATGAGCTAGTGGCCGGGTGGGTTACCATGATCAAAGCCGCTTGATTTCATTTCCTGTGTCTGAGCAAATCAGGGCAGCAGAGCGCCCACGTTCCTATGGAAGAGGTGGCCTTGCACGCCCGAGGGTTCGACCTTAGCCGACCTCTCCAGTCCGCGTGCGCGTCGTGGCTCCGCCGGCAGCCCTGCTAATGGCTCTCAGCATCCCCTCCCGCCCCCGGGTCTTTGTCCTGGCGGTTCCTTGGGTCTGGTCCACTCTCCCTCCCATTTCAGACAATCTGTTTAAGAGAGCGCAGACTTGTCGCTGAGCTCCCTGAGGACTGGGGCCATGTCTCTTTTGTCCTCCTCGAATTATTCTGCACCTGTCACTCAGAAAATCTACAAGGGTCGAATGAATGAGAGCCTTTCTTATGAGAAAGAGGGAAGGGCCCCTCCCATCTAGGAGCTAGCCTGGCACTCACAGCTAGGCCTTGATGTCCTCCTCTTGGACATCAACAATTTCCCAGAACACCAACAGCACACAAGGCCATTCTGTCACCACGATGGAGTGAGGCATAAACAAGGCTGCTCTGTAATCATGTTTGAACGTAGATGCAAACGGGAATATTGTTGGAACCACAAAAAGACCAAACGTTTTCCTCATTCTGGCTCTTATGAGTAACTGCTGGCTTCTTTAAAGCATTAGCCTCAGTTCGCTTTAAATATTTATGAAGACAGCCAGTCATCGAATTGTGCCGCTTCCTGACAGCATCTAATCCAGAGTTAAACCCACTTGCTTGAACCCTCCCCCAAGTCACTTCACCCAAGCCCAAATCTTATAATAAGTCCTCTTTCACATCCCCTTGTTGAAGTAAGTGCAGTCTTCCTCCTCGAAAGAGGCAACAGAACCAAATTTTCAACTACAGGTGTATTTCTGGTGGTCTTCACACTTGCTGGTTTTCTCATTTATCATTTGTCACCCACTGAAGAGTGGATATTCTGTTCACTGCTGTATTCTGACGTTTGGGGCAACGCCTGGCTCACAGCAAGTACTCAATTAGCTTTTACTGGATGACCACAGGATCTTGGGGGCCAGGCACCTTAGGTACCACTGTTGCTGCTGCTTTCACAGCCTGCTCAGCCCAGGACAGCAATCCTGGGCACTGAATGTCCCGGGCCGGCCAGGTGACCCATGACAGGGTGTCATGTTATTGCCCTAAGGCCATTCAGAGAGTAGGCCACTGAGAGTAGGTGATTTTCCAGTGACCAAGGGTGATGGATTAGGAGAAGTCCTCAACCGGCCCAGGTCTGTCACTGGAACCTCTGGAGGGCTTGGCTGGGGTGTGGTCATGGACACATGACCCTACATCATACACTCCAACCACCCAGATACCTCACTTTCCCCCAAAAGTGCCACACACAAAAAAAGACTTTACTCGGAGTGTCTTTCCCTTCCTCGAGAACTCCCACGCACCCTTCTTAGCTTTGCTTAAATGCTACCTCCTCCATGAAGCCTTCTCTGATAACCCTCTCCCCCCACCCCACCACACCATCCCCATTCCCTTCTCCAGGCAGTTAGCTGCTCTCTTCTTGGTGCTCTCCCTGCTCTGGGTCCCGATGGCTGGCATATGGTAGTTAGCACAGCATGTCCTCACCATCTGCTTACCCACAAGTCTGGGAGGAGGGTTGAGCTGAAATCCCAGCATCTAATCCTGGCCTAGAGTAGAGTGGTGCTTCCAGAATGCTTGCAAAACAGAGGAATTAGGGAAGGAGGAAAGAGGGGGGTCGACAACTGCCTGAAAAAAAGAAAGAATGGGTGAATGTGTAAACGAGATAACCAGGGGACGGATGAATGAATGAACATGTGAGATGGCAGATCAGCAGAGAGTAAAGAGCCGGAGAGCAGCCATCCCCCTGTCACCCCCCACCTCCAGGTCTGGCATAGAGCTGGTGTTTGGCAGACAGCTCCTGGGTGGAAGTGAAATGAATGAGTGAAGTGAATGAGAGCACAAGGGTGGGGGGCATGTGGGTGCGATGGAGCTGGTAATGACATCCTCAGTGTCCAAGCCTAGTCTAAGTGTGTCGACATGTTTACCATCCTGATTTACAGATAAGAAACTGATGCCCAGAGGGGTGAGAGACAGGCTCAGGGTCACACAGACTCAAAACCCAGCACTCTGGGCCCAGGTCTGTGAGGGCCTGATTGATCACGAGTCTTAGGAATGGAAAGACCATGGCCCCCAGCAGGCCTTGGTGGGGTCCCTCCATGTGGCCCCCTTCTAGGGCTGAGGCCAGTTTTGAGGTCCTGCTCGGTGGCTCCCACCAGCGGCTGCCCCACAAGTGTGGACTCAGACCCCGAGCACCACCTCCTCTGCCACCAGAGGGCAGCAGAGCTCCACCCGGGTGCACCTGCTGGCCTGTGCCCCACAGGCCCAGGACGACAGTGCTTTGGAGTTTGGCTGACCTGGTGCCAAAGATTGGCTCCACCTATTCTGGACTGTGGGCTGGGGAAGCAACTTAACCTCTTGAAGGCTGTTTCTTTATGCACGAATAGGGGGCACACCAACCCCCCTTGACGCTTGTGAATAAAACAATGTGACCGATGTTCAGTGCCCTGATATTCAACAGTAGGGTGACCACATATCCCAGTTTGGGCCCAGAGCTGAGGAGTTTCTCAGGATGCAGGGCGTTCAGTGTTAAAAGCAGGAGACTCTTGGGTAAACTGGGACAGCTAGTCACCCTAGGGGGTGGACACTCCTCCTTTAATCCTTTGAGTTGTGGTTGCTACATAAAGAACTAAAACAACAAAAATGTTTACAACTATTCCATGATTTAACTTTCTCATGGAATTAGCGAGTCATGGAATCGGTGGTCTTTCCACTATAGTCCTGCTGTCGATGCCGAGAACAGTTTCAGCAAGGGGAATCAAACGGAGATGAAATACACCCACTTGGCAAAAGAGTTTGTCAGTTTCCTATAAAGATAAACATACAGGGGCGCCTGGGTGGCTCAGTCGGTTGAGTTCCGACTCTTGGCTTCGGGTCAGGTCATGATCTTGGGGTCGTGAGATCAAGCCCCCCGTTGGGCTCCATGCTCAGCGAATGAAGAGTCTGCCTGAGGATTCTCTCTCTCCCTCTGCCCTTCCCCCAGCTCATGCATGTACACTCTCTCTAAAATAAATAAATAAATCTTTTTTAAAAAGATAAACATAGGGGCGCCTGGGTGGTACAGCGGTTAAGTGTCTGCCTTCGGCTCAGGGCGTGATCCCGGCATTATGGGATCGAGCCCCACATCAGGCTCCTCCGCTATGAGCCTGCTTCTTCCTCTCCCACTCCCCCTGCTTGTGTTCCCTCTCTCGCTGGCTGTCTCTATCTCTGTCGAATAAATAAATAAAATCTTTTAAAAAAAATAGATAAACATACATGTACCGTACGACCCAGCAATCTCACTCCTAGGCATTACCCTGGAGAACTGAAAATGTACGTCCAGTGAAAGACCTGTATGTGAATACTTACAGGAGCTCGGTTCATAACTGCCGCAAACCGGAAACAACTCAAACGACCGTAGGGTTGTGACACACCCATACGGTGATGTACTGCTGAGGAACAAAAAGGAAGGAACTATTGATATTTGCAACCACATGGATGAATTTCAAAAGCATTATGCTTAGCGAATGGAGCCAGATTCAAAAGGCTACAACCTTCTGAATGATTTCATTACTTGACATTCCAGAAAAGCCAAAATGAGGGGGACGGAACGCAGCTCAGTTGCTGCCAGGGGCCAAGGGCAGGAGGAGGGAATTGACTTTTTGGGGTGATGGACTTGTCGTATGTCTAGACTGGGGTTGTGGTTCTGCGAACATACACATTTGTCGGACTCACGGAAGTTGATGCTTACAAAGGGTGAATTTAATTGCATGAAAATGATACTTCAATACGCTTGACATAATAAACAAGTCACCTTGCCAAGTTGCCGAGGTGCTGACCTATTGTCTGGGTGGATTTGGGGAGCATGACCCCCTTTGAGCCCACTTCGCCCACCCAAGGCAGCTCATATCCTATAAATCTGCCCTGCTCTGTCCCGTCCAGTCGGGGGCTCAGGGGTTGGGTGACAGTAATTGGCTTTCCGAAGCCCAGAGGCCAGTGTGGAGGAAACTGCAGTGCTTCTGTCTCTGGGCCCACCTGTGCACAGGGCAGGGTCCTGGCTGCTCTAGCTGAGGCAGGTCGGGACCCACAGGCCGGGGCCCCTTCTCACCCAGGCCACGCTGAGCAATGATAGGAGGTGCTTAGAGCTGCCGCTGCCACAACCCCATTCTCCAGACGTCCCAGTCTGACTTACTAAAATATCTTCCTATTCCTTAACTTGGACCCCCCCTCCCCCAGGTTAGGGGAATCACCCAGTGGGAGAGAGGCATTGCCCTGTTGAGGCCGGCCCATGATCTCTCAACTCCTGACATGGCCTGCCCCTCCCGTGCCCCACACACCTTCCCTGGGTGGCCGCCTGTGAGTATGCGGACCACCCACAAATCTTCTGCAGGGTTCCACAGGCAAGGGCAGGTCGCATTCAAAATCCCCCCAATCCGATGATAATTACAGTTGCTCACCTTGGTGGATACTTGCCCATATGCCAAGCTCTTTGTGATGGGGTCCTACTCATATCTCGTGTCATTGTCACAAAACACCTTCTGAGGTAACACTCTTTTTAAAAAACTTCTATATCGTGAAATGAAACACACACACAGAAAAAAATGTACAAAAACAGAACACAGCTCACTGAACGATCACCAAGCAGACACCTGTATGACTCCATTCCCATCAAGAATTGGAACACCACAGGCCACTCCTGATTCTCCAAATCACGACCCCCCCCCCCATCCCGAGGTAGCCACTCTCCTGGCTTAAATGGTAATCGCTTTCTGCCTTTTCTTTATATTTTTATATTTTCACCGCCTAACCATACACCTCTAAACTCACGTGGTCGGTGCTGCTTCTGGAGCTCTGCATACTTGGAATCAATCAGAAGGCATCCCCCTTCCACTCTGTGCTCACCTGTTCTCTTGCTTACTAACATCAGTTGTCAAAAAGGAGCTCTTCATGTGAGTATAGTCAAATATATCACCATTTCCTCTCTTTAGGGCTTTTTGTGTCCTATTTTTATAAATCTGTTCTTACCGCAAGGTTACGAAGAAACTCCCCTGTTATCCATGAGCGCTCTACTGGCTTGCCTTTCCCATTTGGACCTGCCATTTTACCTAAAGCTGTTTTCCGGCGGGTGAATGTAAACTCAAGAACTCACTTCATTTTTTCCACGTACCAATATCTGGTTTCCCCAGAATCACTTAATGAAAAAATTGCCTTTCCTCACTGCTCTTGTGCCTTGCTTCAGATCTTCCCAACCTGACTTTTAGTCGGGGCCTTGCCCGCCCCTGCTGCCCTAACCCCACCCCCCAGGGCACAGCACAGCTCTTGCTTCAAGCCCGGGGGCCCCCTGGGTACTCGCACAGATCCAAAGCCGGACTTGCCAGGGGAGTTAACGCGACATGTGGAAGGCTTGACCAATGGGGACAGGAATTGGTGGATAAATGCTTCTCTCTTCCACTCCCTGGGTGGAAAGTTCTGAACGGTGCTCTATATGGCTTCTCAGAGGGTCCAAGTTGGCTTAAGCCCCGTAACGCCCACAGCAGAGAGCAGCTCAATCCTTCTTTCTCGGGTTGGCTTTTTTTTTTCTTCCCTGTTTCCATCTTCCTTGTCCCCTATGTTCTGTCACCCTGGGATCGCTTCCCAAAATAAATGACTCACACTTCTGAATGGAATCCAGGCGAAGACAGTTGGCACTGGAAGTGACTCAAGAAAGCAGCACCTCGGGATGGGATTATGGGATGGGATCGTGTACTGGGCAGGCTGCAGTAGGGATCCCCGTGCTAGGGGTCAGTGGGGTGGTGACCACCCCTGGCATGCAATTGCCACGTGATCACTCATGCTTTCTCCCGTGACAGATGGAGCTGAGATTCAGGTAGAAGGTGCTGCATTGGCTTACATGCCCCGATGGCCCTTGAAAGACCTAGGAGCAATGGAAAGTAAGAATTGTTCTGTGGCCTGTTTTCTGTGCACTGCTTCGGAAGGGTTGAAAGAAGAAAACAGGCTCGGGTTAGCCAACCATGAACTCAAGACAGGCTACGAGAGTCAGAAGGCAACCAAAGGGCCGGCAACACCAGGTAGACAAGATGGTTTGTCTAGAGCAGGTCATCCAGCGTCTGTCCCAAGTCACCCCAGTGACAGTGCAACTGGCCCAGAAGCAGGACTCGACTCAGGGGCGGGGTAGAGCCGCACAGAGAGTAGAAGTTCAGGTGCAATGGTGAAGTGCAGAGTGTGGTGACATGCAGGTAGCCTCCCATGTCCCGGGAGGCCTCCCCTTCCTGGGGCTCTCGGTAGCAGCTGCATTTGCGCGAGCTTTATTTGGCAGACTTCCGCCCTTTGCTGACTCATATGCAGCTCAGGTCAACTCACACTCTCTGTATTTGCACCCGTGTCTCTTGAAGCTGCTGCGGGGGGGGGGGGGGCATGTAAGACACCTGATCATTCTCCCTGCTGCATTTCCTTCTGGACACATCTCTGTCTCACTGGCTGGCCCAGATCATCTGGACCAGGGGCGTGACTCACTCCTCTTTAGCTCCCTGGCAGCCCCAGTGTGATCAGCAGGGCCGGCACCCTGTCCTTAACAGCTCCCATCCGGCTTCGCAAGGAAGAGTGGCCAGCAGTCACAAAGGCTGCACCTGCTGTCCCCTCTCTCCCCGCCAGTGGTTGAAATTCCACTCCCACCACCTTCACCCCATCTCACAGCTACACGCTTTGGAAGCACAACGACTTGGTTTCAATCCAGGATCTGCCGTGTGCAGGTTATCTGAACCTCAGGGAGTCACCCATCTTTTCAAGCCTCAATTCCTGACCTCTAAAGTGGGAATAATGACACTATCTCATAGGATGGTTGCAAGGGCCAATTAAGATGGAATGTGTGACTAGGACACTAGCTGGCACTCAGCTAATGCAGGCTGGAATATAACTGTCAAGGTCAAACCTGCCACGTGGGCTTGGCGTCCTATTTCCCGGGACCCTCCAGGACTGGCCCCACTGGGGAGTTCTTCTTCTGTGCTTCTCAGTCTGTCCATCAGCAAATAAACATGCTCCCTCTCCCCAGATTCGATGTCCCTCTGCAGGTGCTCTCCTCTTCATCATCAAACTTGTGCCTTTTTAAGAAGTTGACTTGTGGGGGCGCCTGGGTGGCTCAGTCAGTTGAGCATCTGACTCTTGATTTTGGCTCAGGTCGTGATCTCAGGGTTGTGAGATCGAGCCCTGCATCGGGCTCTGTGCTCAGTGCAGAGTCTGCTTGAGATTCTCCCTCTGACCCTCCCCCCACTCGTGCTCTAAATAAATAAATAAATAAAATCTTTTGAAAACAGTTTAATTGTGATAAGAACTAGAATGATCAGTAGGGGAATAAAGGGATAAAGAAAGGGGGGGTAATCAGAAGGGGGAATGAAACATGAGAGACTATGGACTATGAGAAACAAACTGAGGGCTACAGAGGGGAGGGGGGTGGGGGAATGGGATAGGCCGGTGATGGGTAGTAAGGAGGGCACATATTGCATGGTGCACTGGGTGTTATACACAACTAATGAATCATCGAGCCTTACATCGAAAACCGGGGATGTACTGTATGGTGACTAACATAATATAATAAAAAATCATTATTAATAAAAACAGTTTAATTGTGGATATAAAACTAGTCCTAAGAAGAGAGAATATAAAGTGATTCCCACATGCTCATTACCTAGCACCTGTCAACACTTTGATTTCTGCCCCATCCCCACCCCGGAGTATATTGTAAAGCAAATTCCAGATACCATGTTGTTTTATCTGTAAATGCTTCTGGGTGTATCCCTAACAAATAAGAACCTTAAAAAAGTCCGTAATACCACTATCACACCTGACAAAATTAACAATAATTCTGTTATATCATTTAATACCCCGTCAATGTCTCAATATTCCCAATTGTCTCAAAAATGCCTTTTTCTAACCGTTGGATGATTACATTTAGCTCCTACATCTTACCTATGTCAGTTCCCCTCCCTTCTTTCTTTCCCACTACAATTATTTGTTGAAGAAACAGAATATTTTTTCCTTTTTTTGAAACTTTTTAAAAAAGATTTCATTTATTTATTTGACAGAGAGAGAGAGCAGGGACACAAGCAGGGGGAGCAGCAGGCAGAGGGAGAGGGAGAGGGAGAAGCAGGCTCCCCACAGATCAGGGAGCCCGATGTGGGGCTCAGTCCTAGGACCCTGAGACCACGACCTGAGCCGAAGGCAGACTTTCAACCGACTGAGCCACCCAGAGGCCCCCAAAACAGAATAGTTTTTCCTATAGAATTTCTCAGTTCTAGATTTAGCTAAATGCATTTTTTTAAAAGTGTCTTTTGACATGTTCATCCATCCCCTTATTATTACAATTTATTTTATAAACTTGTAGTTAGATCTAGAGACCCGATTGAATTCAGGTTCAATTTTTTTTGCTTCTTTGTTTCATTCATCAGAGGTTCTGTGTTCTTTCCACCATCTCACCTCAGGTTCCCTGTTGAGACTGGTTGTCTTGCTTTTTCATCATGATAGGATTGATCGGGGTTAGAAGTTGGCAGGCTAATCCATCCATAATAAAGTTCCAAAAACCTGACCTAATGGTTTTTACAGCCCGCAGTGGTCGTTCCTGGATCCATTATCTCACTGAGTGCTACGAGACGTTGAATTTCTCATTTTATCATTCCTTGTGCATTTATTAGCTGGTATTTCTCTCTAAAGAACTTTCCCCATTGCCCATCTGGTCATCCTCTAGAGAGAACGCTATTGAAACTACAACCCACATCTCTTCGGCCTACCTTTGGGTTTACCATAGACCCCGAGGGCTGCACCCCTCAACTGCCTACGTCTCTCTGCTCCTCTGGACGTAGCATGACAGTTGCCAAGAACCTCCTGTGGTGGTTTGGTAAGTACCACGTATGTGGCACCCTCAGATCCTAAAGGATGTGGGGCCGATGGCAATCATATGGATTGTGGAGTTGGCTGGCTTTTCTTCACTTGAAGGAATAAAATAACAAACTCTGGGCAGCCAGTGGAGCCCAGCACAGGGAGAGTGCCTACGTGGCAACACTTAAAGAGACTCCCATCTCCAGCAGCTGGAGGCAAGTCAATGCTGAAAATCAGAGCAATCAGGGGAAGATTGACAAAAGGCACCAGAGTCCTATTGGAAGAGTTATTGGCTGAGAACTTTCTAAAATTGATGAAAGATACGAATCCACATATTCAAGAAACTTAGTAAACCCTAGCAGGATAAATACAGAGAAAACCATCCCAAGCATACCAGAGTCAAACTTCACTAGACTAAAGATATAAAGAGAAAATTCTTAAACAGCCAGAGGAAGAAAGACACTTTAAATTCAGGGGAACAATAAGAATAATGGCTTACTTCTTAGGAGTAATTATAGAAACCAGAGGAAACGGGATGGTATCTTTAAAGTGCCCAAAGAAGGGGCACCTGGGTGGCTTAGTTGTTAAGCGTCTGCCTTCGGCTCAGGTCGTGATCTCAGGGGCCTGGGATCAGCCCCGCATCGAGCTCCCTGCTCAGTGGGAAGCCTGCTTCCCCCTCTCCCTCTGCCCCTGCTTGTGTTCCCTCTCTCACTGCCTCGCTCTCTGTCAAATATATAAATAAAATCTTTCAAAAAAAATAAATAAAGTGCCCAAAGAAGAAAGTCTTGCTAGTCTAGTGATCTACGCCCAGTGAAGGAAAATAATCCCAAATGCTAGCTTGGGTCTTCAGGAAGGAAAGAAGAAACATAAAATGGGTAAATAGATAAAAAAAATTAAAAAGATATGAAAAATAGCATGGCAGTTCCTCCAAAAAAGTTAAACATAGAATTGCCAAATGACCCAGCAATTCGACTTCTGGGTATACACCTAAAAATATTGAAAGCAGGGACGTGGACAGGTATTTGAACATCAATCTTCATAGCAGCTGTGACTCACAATAACCCAAAGGTAGAAATGACTGACATGTCCACCAGCAGAGGAATAGATAAGCGAATGTGGTATGTCCATACACAGCGGAATATTAGCCAGGCTTGAGAGGAGGGAGATTCTTTTTTTTTCTTTTTAAGATTTGATTTACTTATTTATTTGAGAGAGAGTGCGTGCACGTGAGCAGGTGGGGGAGAGGCGGAAGGGGAGGGAGAGAAACCCAAGCAGACCCGTGCACTGAGCACAGAGGCTGATGGGGGGCTCAATCCCATGACCCCGGGATCATGACCTGAGCCAAAACCAAGAGTCGGATGCTTAACCGACCGAGCCACCCAGGAGCCCCAAGAAAGAAAGAAATTCTGACACATGGGTAAACCTTAAAGACACTGTGCTAAGTGAAATAAGGCAGACACAAAAGACAGTGCTGCAGGATTCTCCTTCTAAGAGGTCCCAAGAGTAGTCAAATTTAGAGAGACAGCGAGTAGAATCACTTTTCAGGGCGTTGGGGGAAGGCAATGGCGAGCTAGTGTTTAATGGGGACAGAGTTTCAGTTTGCAAAGATGAGCGAGTCCTGGATGCTGCCCATACCTTCCGACAAAGGTAAACACAGCGGCGCTAGTGCACCGGAAGAGAAGTGAGCCTCCTATTTGCTTCTTTTACTTGTGTCCTCTGATCGAATGCGATCCCAAATGTACCATTTCCACCCTTCGGCGGTAGCACTGTGTCCGCCCGGCCTCCAACCACCACTCAGCCTGGTGAATCGAAGGCTATCCAGCTCATGACGGCCACTTGCATTGCGTAGACCATGATTCCCGCAGACAACGCTCCGTTTCTCCTGGTAACTAGTACCTGGACCACACTCCGCTTCACAAAGGAAGCCCTCTTGCCCAAGACTTCAAACGCTAGAGACCAGGTTCTCTGAGGTGGGCAGTGGGGATGGTTGGCGGAGTTCCAGAGAACTTAGTCTCAGCCCAAACCCAATGCTGAATCAAAATTATTGTGCAAAGCAGAAAACAAAACTCCCATGCTTCATGTGAGCAAGACACACTTGCTGAATCATTTGACATCATTTTCACATTTCAAAGAGGACGTCTAGTAGATCTGAGAGCAGAGATGGAGAATGATTTAAAGAAACCAAAAAAACAAACCTTAGCCAGTGGGTAATCGTTGCCTTGCCATGGCCAGAAACGGGCAGGTGCTATTTGTCCCTTCTGCTTGTTCCCCGAAAGTCCTCTGGTTACTGTAAGCCACAAAACACTGTCCCAGTTCAGGCCAGGTTATGACCCAACCTCAGACTCACCGAGGGGTATCATGCAGGGCTGACAGATTGGGCGGGAAAAACAAAGAAACAAGACCTTTTTAGATTCGGACAATTTATCATTTACATCGAGAGCAAAAGCAAGATCTGGGAAGGTGTCAAAAACCCGTATCCTTGCCCAACAGGATGACCCCCAAAACAAAGATGACAGCGTACCAAGAGGGATCCGGTTGTACCCGTGTGAGTTTTTGCCTGATTATCGGTCTTTGTCCTCTAGCTGCTTTTAGGATTTTCTCTTTATTACTGATTTACCCAATTTGATGGTGATGAGTCTTGATATAATTTTCTTCACGTTTCTTACACTTAGGATTTACCGAATGTCTTGAATCTGTAGGTTTAGTTCGTATCAATTTAGAAAAATTTCAGCCACTATTTCTTCACTACTTTGGTCCCTTTCTCTCCTCTCCTCTCCTTTGGGGAGTCCCGATTTCATGTATATTTAGCTGCATGAAGTTTTCCCACAGTTCACTGATGCTCTGTTCATTTTTAAAACAGCTTATCTTATTTAATTTTATTTATTTTTAATTTTAAAGAACATTTTATGTGTTTATTTATTTATTTGTTTGTTTGGAGTGCAAGCGGTGGGGAGGGGCAGAGGGAGAGGGAAAGAATGAATCTCAACCAGACTCTGGACTGAGCACAAAGGCTGATGTGGGGCTCGATCCCACAACCCTGAAATCATGACCTGAGCCGAAATCAAGAGTCAGATGCTTAGCCAACAGAGCCACCGAGGTGCCTCCAATTTTTATGTTTTTAAGTAGGCTCCATGCCCAATGTGGTGCTTGGACTCACAACCCAGAGATCAAGAGTCGCATGCTCTACTGACTGAGCCAGCCAGGCATATATATTTACATATAAACACTATCTATTGTATATATGTCTATTATATAATATATAATGTATATAAATATAAATATATACATAACTTGCCATTTTAACTTTTTCAACTGGACAATTCAGTGGCATGAATTACATTCAGGATGTTGTACAACTGTCACCACACTCTTCCCAAACTTTTCAAAGATATTTTATTTATTTGAGAGAGAGAGAGCGCGCGCGCACACACACAAGCAGGGGGAGGGTCAGAGGAAGAGGGAGAATCAGGCTCCCCACTGAGCAGGGAGCCCGATGTGGGACTCGATCCCAGGACCCTGAGATCATGACCTGAGCTGAAGGCAGACACTTAACCGACTGAGCTACCCAGGCATCCCATCTTCCCAAACTTTTTGTCAGCCCAAACGGAAACTCTAGCCTTTAAGCAATAATCCCTGCGTCCTCCTCCACTCAGCCCCTGGTAAAGTCTAATCTACTTCTTGTCTCTGAGTAACGTGCCTGTTCTAGATATTTCAAATGAGTGTAATCATACAATATCTGTCCTCTTGTGTCTGGTCTGTTAATTTTTTTTAAAGATTTTATTTATTTATTCGACAGAGAGAGAGACAGCCAGCGAGAGAGGGAACACAAGCAGGGGGAGTGGGAGAGGAAGAAGCAGGCTCATAGCGGAGGAGCCTGATGTGGGGCTCGATCCCATAATGCCAGGATCACACCCTGAGCCGAAGGCAGACGCTTAACTGCTGTGCCACCCAGGCGCCCCTGGTCTGTTAATTTTTCTCCAGCTCCCCTCTGCTAGTTTCTGTGTCTTTGCCTCCAATTTCACTAACGTCTTCTACAATGCCCAGTCTGCTACTAATCAGATCTTTGGTGTTTTCCTTCTTAGTCCTTACTGTTTTTATCTCTAGAAGCGGGATTTGGACACTCTGTTCTACATGCCACATTTCTACTTAACAAATTCACTATTTCGTTTAGCTTCTGGAATGTGTAGAATCTTGTTATAAGAACTGTTTTAATGTCCTTGTCTCCTAATCTACCATTGGTGTCATTTCTGGATCACTTTTAGTTTATTTTCTTCCTTGTTATGGGATATATATATTTTTTTGCTTCACATTCCTGGTAATTTGTAACTGGATGCCAGACCTTGTGAGTTGTACCTTGTTGGATGCTGGGTATTTTTTTTTATTCTTCTAAATATATATTTTTTAAGATTTTATTTATTTATTTGACAGAGACAGCCAGCGAGAGAGGGAACACAAGCAGGGGGAGTGGGAGAGGAAGAAGCAGGCTCCCATCCAAGGAGCCTGATGTGGGGCTCGATCCCAGGACTCTGGGATCATGCCCCAAGCCAAGGGCAGGTGCTTAACGACTGAGCCACCCAGGCGCCCCATCTTCTAAATATTCTTGACTGGGACACAGTTCAGTTACTTGGAGAGAGTTTATTCCTTTCAGGTCTTGCTTCAAATTATTTTTTTTAAAGATTCTATTTTTAAGCAATCTGTATGCTCAACGTGGGGCTTGAACTCATGACCCCAAGACCAAGAGTCGCCCATTCCACCAACTGAGCCGGCCAGGCACCCCTTGGGTCTTGCTTTTAAACCTGAATTGGAAGCAGGGCTGTTTTTTCCAGGGTTAATTCTTTCCTTGTGCAAGACCCTTCCTTGTGCTCCAATGTTCTCTGGATTTGGAGGTATCCCACTCTGGCTGTTGGGATCACGCCCTATTGTTGGTCTGTGTGGGCACGGGATGCTGTTCTGCTAATCCTTCCAGGTGATTCTCTTTTTGGCCTCTGGTAGTTTCTTCACATCATGTGCTGAATGTGCATTTGGTATTCTCAACTGAGTACTTAGGAAGGGGCCTCCAGAGGTCTCCACAATTCTCTCACCGTGTAGCTCGCTCTTTCTGCTACTTGCCCTGCAGACTTGAGCTCATCTCATTTCCCAGATTTTTGCCTCTGTGCACTCAGCTTGGAGAGACTGCTGGGCTCTTCCTGGCTTCCCTGTCCCTCTGCACCGCAGCCTAGAAACTTTTTCCAGTAACCTGGGATCATTGCAGGGCTCAGCTCATTTGCTTCCCATCTTCTAGACATTACTGTTCACTGCCCAACGTCCAATGTTTTGAATGGTATTGTTTGAGGACGAAGAGTATATTTGGTCTATGCTACCCCATCTTGACTGAGGCAGAAGTCTAGAACCTTAGCTTTGCCCTTTCATTAATCATCATTTCATTATAAACTTTAGAAGAACTAATGCAATCTAATACGCGGGTTGAATACACAAGGTATGTGTGTGTGTGTATGGATTTTATTTTTAGCCTAAATACTCTGGAACAAAGTTTATAGCATTTAAGTCTATAGGTTTGTTATTCGAAAAGAAAAAGGAGGGGTGCCTGGGTGGCTCAGCTGTTAAGCATCTGCCATCGGATCAGGTCATGATCCCAGGGTCCTGGGATCGAGCCCCGCATCGGGCTCCCTGCTCCACGGGAAGCCCGCTTCTCCCTCTCACACTCCCCTTGCTTGTGTTCCCTCTCTTGCTGTCTCTCTCTGTCAAATAAATAAATAAAATCTTAAAAAAAAAAGAAAAGAAAAAGGAGTCTAGTCTTTCAATGTCACTGGGATATTGGAAGGTATACGGCATCTAATTAGGTGCCCAGATAATGAAGTATAATGTATTTGCTTTAGTAATAAATAAAAGCAAGAATAAGAATTAAGAACAAGGTATAAATTTTTTGAGGTATGTTTAAATCATCCTTTATTTCTTTTTTTTTTTCCTGTTTTTTTTTTAGAGTGAGACAGAACGCATGAGCAGGGGAGGGGAGAGAGAGAGGACGAGAATCTTTAGGAGTCTCTACGCCCAGCATGGAACCTGATGCAGGGCTCGATCTCATAACCCTGAGATCATGACCTGAGCCAAAACCAAGAGTCGGACGTTTAACTAACTGAGCCACCCAGGTGCCCCCATCCCTTTTTTTTTTAATTTCCATTTTGCTGTTTATTTATTTTTTTTTTTATCATAGGCACTTTGAGTGTTTATATGTAATGTTTTCATGGCCTTAGTTAAATGCAGATAAAATTTAAAAAAGTTTAAACAACAGTCAGAAAATCCAATTGCTCTAATGTTGAGTAAAATTAACAGTAAGTACCAGAGAAACATGTCAAATACGATATTTAAAAAACTATCTCGACAGTCAGAAAATCCAATTGCTCTAATGTTGAGTAAAATTAACAGTAAGTACCAGAGAAACATGTCAAATACGATATTTAAAAAACTATCTCGAGCCTGGGGCACGGGGAGAATGGGGAGTTGCTGTTTACTGGGTGTAGAGTTTGCGTTTGGGGGGATGGACAAGTTCACTGAACTGTATCCTCAAAAAGGATTAAAATGGTACATTTTATGTTATATCTATCTTACCAAAATAAAAAAACCGTACTGAGAAAGTTTACTTGAAACAACTTATGTAAGTCCATGAAATGTTTATACTGTCATCTGATTTCCTTGAGAAGATTTATAAAAAGATTCTACCAGCACACTTGGATTATTACACATTTTAGTTGCCAATCCATCCTTATATTTTATTTATAAACTCTACAATATCAATTTGGTTGGTGGTATAGAGTTTAATAAGACACAGCAGAGAAAAATGTGAGTTACAGCCATGGACACTATCTTCCAACGATGTTACGAGAATATCTTCCATCTCGGGGCACCTGGCTGGCTCTGTCAGGAGAGCACAAGACTCTTGATTTCGGGGTTGTGGGTTTGAGCCCCATGCTGGGTGTAAAGATTGCTTAAAAATAAAATATTGAGGCTTTTGGGTGGCTCAGTCAGTTGAGTGTCTGAATCTTGGTTTCAGCTCAGGTCGTGATCTCAAGGTCCTGAGATCAAGCCCCGTGTCTGCTTGAGATTCTGTCCCTCTGCCACTCCCCCTACTCACACATGCTCTCTCTCTAAAATAAATAAATAAATCTTAAAAAAAAATAAAATCATAAAAAAATATCTTCCATCTCATATGCTCTTCGAGAAGTTTTCCATTTTTACTACTAAGAGATTCTTCTGAGTCCCTTCCCTTTGAATTCTGGGTAGGCTTGTAAGGCAATTCAGTTTCTTTCTTGCTAGAATACTCCCTCTTGAGGCCCTCGGCCACCATGGAAACAATCTAACAGCCCGCCAAGGCCGCCATGTTGGAAGGAAGCCCCAACCAGCCCAAATGGAGAGGCCCCTAGGCGACTCAAAGAGTGGGAGATGGCTGGCCAGCCCTAACTGCTCTGCTCCAACCACGATTTGTTCGTAACTGCATAAGATATCTGACCTAGAACCCTCCAGCCAAGCCCTTCCTGAAGTCCTGACCCACAGCAACCATGAGAGATAATGAAATGATTGTTGTTGCTTTAAGCCACTAAGCTTTGAGATAATTTATTATATGGCAAAAGTCATGAGAACAGACATCATAGGCTATTTTAACTTTGGTGCAAAAATCTAAAAATCTTGTCCTTCTCTTTTATCTCAGTGTAACCTCACCTCAGTAAGGCTGTCTCTTTCCACAAATAAATCATTCCCGAAACATAAAGATTAGCAATTGATAAACCAACCCAAGATATGGGGCCTTGCAAAGCCTTATTAATTTTGAATATTGGGATCTGTGGATTATTTTAGAAAGGGTAAAAGCTTTTAGCTTTTTACATGTTTACTCCAGATATTTAAATATTTTGCCTTGACAGGGCACCATCACACACTTATTTTTTTAAAGATTCATTCATTCACGAGAGAGAGAGAGAGAGAGAGAGAGAGAGAAAGGGAGAGCACAAGCAGGGGGGGAGGGCAGAGGGAGAGAGAGAATCCCAAGCAGACTCCCCACTAAGCGCAGAGCCTGACCCCACGACCCGAGATCATGACCCAACCCGAAATCAAGAGTCCGACGCTCAAGTGACTGAGGACCCAGGTGCCCCACTGATTTTTTTTAAAACACAGAAATGAAAAGCTGAAGTTTAAATATAGCATATAAATAGAGAGAGAGAGGTTTAAAAATGTTTGAAATTTTACACAAAGAAGTCACATTTTCCAAGCATAGAATTATTTTTGGGATTTGTGAGAAGTTTTCTTTAATAACTTTATCTGTAAATTATGTATCTCTGTAGTAGCCTTATTGACATATAACTCACATCAAATTCACCGTTTAAAACTGTAACTAATTCAGTGGTTATCAGTATATTCACTGAGCCAAGCAATCATCACCATTTTCTGACTCCAGAACATTTTCATCACTCCCAAAAGAAATCCTATACTCACTAGCGATCACTTCCTATTCCCTTTTCTCCCCTCACCACGGGCAGCCACTAATCTACTTTCTGTCTCTGTGGATTCGCTTACTCTGGACGTTTCAGACAAATGGAATCATTACAATATGCTGCATTTTGTGTCCAACTGCTTTCACTTAGCATGTTTTCAAGGTTCATTCATGTTGCAGCCTGTATCTGTACCTCTTCCTTTCTATGGCCGAAGAGTATTCCATCGTACGGATAGCATGCATTCTATTTATCCATTCAACCCCTGATGGCTGTTGGGTGTCATCACTTTTTGGCTATTATGAATAATGCTGCTTTGGACATTCATGTATGCTTTTTCTTGTGAACATATGCCTTGGATTCTCTTGGGCATTTTTCTGGGAGCAGAACTGCTGTGTTATTTGGTAACTCACTCGGTTTAACTTTTTGAACTGCCAAACTGTTTTCCAAAATGGCTGTGCCATTTTGTATTCCAAGCGATAAATGAAAAGTTCCAATTTCTACACCTCCTTGCCAACACACGTTGTTTTCCAGTTTTTTGATTCTAGCCACCCTAGTGGGTGTAAAATGGTATCTCATGGTGGTTTTGATTTGCATTTCCCTAATGACCCATGACACTGAGAATCTTTTCGTGAGCTTATTGACCACTTACAAATGTTCTTGGAAGAAATGTCTATGTCTGTATCCATTTTTTATTTGACTTATTTGTCTTTTTGTTGTTGAGTTGTAAGAGTTCTTTATATATCCTGGATACTAGTCCATTATCCATTTAGATGATTTGCAAATATTTTCTCCCATTCTGTGGGTTGTCTTTTTACTTAAAAAAAAAAATCAGTTAGTTTAGGGGCGCCTGGGTGGCTCAGTCAGTTAAGCGTCTGACTTTGGCTCAGGTTGTGATCTCTGGGTCCTGGGATCAAGCCCCATGCCGGGCTCTGAGCTCAGCAGGGAGTCTGCTTCTGCTTCTCCTTCTGCCCCTCCCCCTGCTCGTGCTTTCTCTCTCTCTCAAAGTAATAAATAAAATCTTTAAAAAATCAGTTAATTTATGGGGCATCTGGGTGGCTCAGTTAGTTAAGCACCTGCCTTCGGCTCAGGTCATGATCCAGAGATCCTGGGTCCTGGGATCGAGCCCCGCATCGGGGGCTTCCTGCTCAGCAGGGTGTCTGCTTCTCTCTCTCTCTCTTTCTCTCTTTCTCTCTCTCTCTTCCCCTCTGCTCCTCCCCACCTTTTCTCTCTCTCAAATAAATAAAATCTTTAAAAATTAAATAAAAACTCAATTAGAGTAATGATTACACATACTTCATTTTAAAAATTATAAAATATTCCACATCCACAACAGAATATATGTAATGCAAAAGTCAGGTATTAAGAAAAAAATGAAGTGCCCATCCATGTGCTTACCACTGAGCTTAAGAAACAGATTATTACCGGCGTACCATCTTCCCCGGACCCCCAGTCTGCGCCTTCCCACCATTGCATCCCTACCCGTTCCCACTAGGGAAAACCGCAATATTGATTTTTGTGTTTGTCAAGTTTTTTTTTTCCTTTTTAGTTTTATTGTAGATGTATACGCCTCTAATACATTATTTAGGTTTGAATGTTTTGAACTTCGTGTAAATGGAATATTATGTACACATCTTTCCGCAACTTGCTCCTTTGATCAATATTTTGAGAGATTCATCCGTGGTAATGGATGTCTCAGTGGCTCATTCATTTTCATTGCTCGAACAGTATTCCATCATATGACTGTTCCTTTATGTACGTATCCTTTCTCCTATCAGTAGATATTTCAGTTACTTCCAGGTTTTTGCAATAGAAATAGTACTTCTGTGAACATTCCCGTAGAAGTTGTCAGGCACGTTAGAAGAATTTCTTTAGGACACAAGCTGAAGAGTAGAACTTCTGGGTAAAGGATATGAACCTCTTCAACATTACTGCATAATGCCAAAAAGCTTTTCCTTTTCTTTTTTTTTTTTTAAGATTTACTTATTTGAGACAGAGAGAGAGAGAGAGAGAGAGAACAAGTAGGGGGAGGGGCAGAGGGAGAGGGAGAAGCAGACTCCACACTGAGCAGGGAGCCCAATGCAGGGCTCGATTCCAGGACCCCTGGGATCACTACCTGAGCCAAAGGCAAATGCTTAACTGACTGAGCCACCCGGGCGCCTTGACAGAAAGCTTTTCCAAGTGGCTATACCAATTTATACCTCTTCCACTCAACCAAAAATTCTCATCGATCCAATTTTGGTCATGGAGGACACTGAATGACTTCAGTCTTTGCCAATCTGCTGTGTGTAAATGGGAATTTATTTGGAGTGGTGTGTGTGTTAAAATATAAATCACACTGGGGCGCCTGGGTGGCTCAGTTGATGGGGCGTCCAACTCTTGGCTTTGGCTCGGGTCATGATCTTGGGGTCGTGGGATTGGGCCCCGTGTTGGGCTCTGTGCTTGGGGTTCTTTCTCCTGCTCTCTCTGCCCCTCCCCGCAATGCTCTCTCTCTCTCTAAAAATTAAAAATTAAAAAAATCTTAAGAAAAAAAATATATATGGGGCACCTGGGTGGCTCAGTCAGTTAAGGGTCTGCTTTCAGCTCAGATCATGATCCCAGGGCCCCAGGATCAAGCCCCACATCAGGCTCCCTGCTCAGCAGGAAATCCGCTTCTCCCTCTCCCTCTAGCCCTCCCCTGATTGTGGTCTTGCTCTCTGAAAAATAAATAAATAAAATCTTCAAAAAAAAAGGATTAAAAATGTATAAATCACATCCAGTTTACCATTTTAGCCATATTTTTTTCATTCTAGCCATTTTTAAGTGTACAATTCAGTGGCATTAATTATATTCACAATGTTGTGCAACTATTACCATGCCTACGTCCAAAACTTTTCTGTCACTCCACATGGAAATTTTGTACGCATTAAGCAACACCTTCCCCTCTCCCACAAGTCCTCAGTAACCCTTAATCTACTTTCATCTTTATGGATTTGCTGCTATGTTTTAAAGCTCATGAGCACCAAATTTGAATCTTCATTAAGTCACAAAATAGTCTTCCAGGGGCGCCTGGGTGGCTCAGCCAGTTAAGCATCCAACTCTTTTTTTTTTTTTTAAGATTTTATTTATTTATTTGACAGAGAGAGAGACAGCCAGCGAGAGAGGGAACACAAGCAGGGGGAGTGGGAGAGGAAGAAGCAGGCTCCCAGCAGAGGAGCCTGATGTGGGGCTCGATCCCATAATGCCGGGATCACGCCCTGAGCCGAAGGCAGATGCTTAACGACTGCACCACCCAGGCGCCCCAAGCATCCAACTCTTGATCTCAGCTCAGTTCTTGATCTCAGGGTCGTGAGTTCAAGCCCCATGTTGGGCTCCACGCTGGGCATGGAGCCAGCTTAAAAAAAAAAAAAGAAGTAATCTTCCAATTTACAGAGCTCCCAGTTGAAAGTTATAGTGCCTAAATCGACATGGGCATAAGACCTTTCACTGTTGTACTTTTATTTTTATTTTTATTTTTTTTAAAGATTTTATTTATTTATTCGACAGAGATAGAGACAGCCAGCGAGAGAGGGAACACAAGCAGGAGGAGTGGGAGAGGAAGAAGCAGGCTCATAGCGGAGGAGCCTGATGTGGGGCTCGATCCCATAACGCCGGGATCACGCCCTGAGCCGAAGGCAGACGCTTAACCGCTGTGCCACCCAGGCGCCCCCCACTGTTGTACTTTTAATTAGCTCTCCCTAGCCAGTCTAAAACAGGGAGAATAAGGTCAGTGAGAGAACATTTTCCAAGACCACACAAGACTCCTTTCACCTCTAAGGACTGGCTCCTTGTCCAGTTTGTTTTGCGAGATCAGAACTCTTGATCACGTTCAAGTAATTGGTAGGTTAATTTATGCCGAAGGTGGACAGACGGGGGACCAGCCGAGGGCTATTTGGATAGGAGGTGCTTGATTTCCTACTGTGTCATTGTTTCTCTGCTGCTTCTGAACATTCGATTTCAAATACATGTAATTTGTCTTCACCCCCTTTTTTTTTTTTTAATGTAAGCTCTACACTCATCGCGGGGCTTGAACTCACGACCCTGAGATCAGGGGTCACATGCTCTGCCGGCTCACCCAGCCAGGCGCCCCTGTCTTCACTCCGGTTTTTTTTTTTTTTTTTAAGATTTTTAAATTTATTTATTTGACAGAGAGAGAGGCAGCGAGAGCGGGAACACAAGCAAGGGG
Organism: Ursus maritimus; assembly: GCF_017311325.1. Classification (NCBI taxonomy): domain Eukaryota; kingdom Metazoa; phylum Chordata; class Mammalia; order Carnivora; family Ursidae; genus Ursus; species Ursus maritimus. Next base: position 8,708,444 of record NW_024424452.1, on the reverse strand, counting down.
AGTGCGAGAGGGAGAAGCAGGCTTCCCGCTGAGCAGGGAGCCCGATGCGGGGCTCGATCCCAGAACACTGGGATCATGACCCGAGCCAAAAGCAGACACTTAACGACTGAGCCACCCAGGTGCCCCTGTCTTCACTCTTCAGAGCAGGGCTGTTCATCTGAGGGCCCGCGATGGTTCATGCATAAATCATTCCCTAAGTCCGTGAACTTGAATAGGGATAAAATTATGTCTTTAACCTCTAAGTTACAGTTCTTCAATTTAAGGAGAAACCACAGCAGTATTAGCCGCACCTGCCGCTTCTGCACAGCTAGAAGTCAGGGATATTTTCATATCAGATCTCGGTTGTTGCAGAAACTTTGAAGTGTGAATTACACTAGTCATTCTTTGGAATTATGGTGGCTATTAGAGCCGCTGCTAGAGTTTGCCATTTGAAGTGTGAATAAAGCAGCACGTATATCACCATATCACAAGTTCGAATTTTTCTTTGAATTATTTTTTTCTTATAGTTAATATTTGGCTGAATTCCAGTATAATTTGTTTTCTTTGCAAGTCAATGCATTTGCTTCATGAGTTTTAAAACGTTATTCTGAGAAGGGGTCCTTAGGCTTCATCAGACTGCCACGGGGTCTGAGGCACAAAAGAGATGAAGGACCTTTGTTTGCCCTTTCCTACCTGCAGGATGGCAACTTGGGCCAGATGAATCTTTTTTACTTTTTTTTTTTTTTTTTTGGACTTAGGCTCCACGCCCAGCGTCAGGCTTGAACTCACGACCCTGAGATGAAGACCTGAGCAGAGATCAGGTGTTGGACGTTTAACTGAATGAGCCACTCAGGTGCCCCCTTTTTCACTTTTGTTTAAACTATTTATTTATTTATTTATTTATTTATTTATTTGAGAGGGAGAGAGAGCACAAGCAGGGGGAGGGGCAGAGGAAGAAACAGACTCCCTGCTGAGCACAGAGCCAGAGGCTGAAGCCTGCTTGATTCCAGGACCCTGAGATCGTAATCTGAGCGGGTCAGACGCTTAACCGACTGAGCCACCAGGTGCCTCTCTTTTTTACTTTTTAAAAGGATTTGGAGAGGGGCGCCTGGGTAGCGCAGTCGTTAAGGCGTCTGCCTTCGGCTCAGGGCGTGATCCCGGCGTTCCGGGATCGAGTCCCACATCGGGCTCCTCTGCTGGGAGCCTGCTTCTTCCTCTCCCGCTCCCCATGCCTGTGTTCCCTCTCTCGCTGGCTGTCTCTATCTCTGTCAAATAAATAAAAATAAAATCTTAAAAAAAAAATAATAAAAAATAAAAGGATTTGGAGAGAATGATGGTTCATTACTCAAAATTTGCATTAGAGCGCTGCTTTGATGTCTCAGTACTGAGCACATGAGAACCCCCCTAGGTCCCCGGAATTTTATATCTTCTATTCCAAAAGGGCCCCAACTTGGCTGTTAGGGGCACCTACCCCAGGAGACCGTTTATAGGAATCACTGCTGGTACACCAATTCTATTTCTGAAAGTATCTTCACCACCAGGGCCATAACATATGGCCTTTGCCTGTTGATGGAGCCGGCACAGGTGTGGACCCTCTGTCTCCCCACCCCCAGCACACATACCTCCATTCCCACGGCGATGACTGCCTTGGAGAAAGTTCAGTGTCACGTCTGCAGGCAGGACGGAGAGCATTTCCCACTTCATGGTCTGGCTGGTGGGTGGCTACTAAGGGAAAACCCACCTCACACAGTCAGGCCTGGGTGCCCTCCTGGAGAGACCCTGGACCCTTGGTTTGGCTCGGAGCCCTCTGAGACCAGGTCACCTGGGCCATGCGCAGGGGCCTGGGCTTAGCCTCACAGCGTACCTGGCTCTGGGCTGAGGGCCCCCGGGAAGAGTGTCAAGGGCAGTGGCTCGCCTCTCCACGGTTCTAACCCCATCTCTTACCTGAAGGTAGAGCTGGGAGATCGGACAGCAAGGGTTGGATGGTGTGGTCCCGGGCAGGAGAGAGACGGTCCCTGGGACTCCCTCCTGGAGACGGGCGAGATTCCTTGCTTCTCCCCTGGGTGTGGGAATTGGATTCCGAGTTCTCCACAGCCCGTCTCGGGTGGAACTCTCCAGGGGGCTCCAACTGGCCTCCAAGCCTCCAGCCAGAGATCCCCCGCCCCCTCCCCTCAGTCTGCAGATGATCTTGCTTCCTCCTCCCCCTCTCTGCCCTGGCCCAGCTCATGGTCCCGCCCCACACCTACAGCAGCCTCTCTGGCCCCCTGCCCTCTCTTTTACTTCCTCCAATCCATCCTCCTCCCGACTCTCTGGCCCCAGGGTGATCTGTCTAAAGCGCAAAATTGACCATCTTCTCTCCCATCTCAAACTGGCTTTGGCTCCCCAGTGCCCTTCAGTTCTGGCTGGCATTCAAGACCTTCTCAAGCTAGCAGTTCTCATGTACCACTCCCTGCCCCTTGAACCTGCGGTCCCCAGCCCTCTCAGTGTCCCCAACAGGCAGGCCGGGCATGTCGGCCATGTGACCGCAGTGCGTGGCCAACCCTCTGTGGCTGCCCATCATGCTGCAATGGGCCTGCCTGGCTGCCCCCTGCTACTCTGTGGGCCTGACCTGCACACAGCGGGCACCGGAAGTGCTCCCCCCACCCCTAGAGATGCTGCTGCCACTGGGCCACGGCTGTGGTTTCCCCAGGCTCCCATGGAATCTGGGCTTTCTGGAAGCACCACTTTGAGTAGAAGTCCTGAGGGTCTCGCCCTGGGAGCCGTGCCGTGGAGAGAGCCTCCTTTCCACTTGACCTCCTGCTGCTGGGCCCTTGTGTGCCTTAGAGAGCCCAGGGTGGTCCCCATTCTCTGCTTTTCTCCCCCAAATTCACTTTATCTTGGGAACACCTCAGGAACAGTGCCTGACTATCATCCTCAGGGTGGGTGTAGACCCTCTCCCACTTTCTCATGTGCCCCCAATTCAGCAAAGGCGACAGGCTTTGGTGCCCTTTGCCCTACTTCCATGCCCAGATTCCCATTTGGGGTGCTCCGCGGTGGCCAGCTGTGTCGGGGGGGGGGTGCGGAAGGATGACACACTTTGTAAAGTTCAAGTCCTACCACCGCCCCTGAGGCCACTCTGAACCCTTCCAAGGGACAATCCAGAGGGAGCAAGGATGGAGCCCCAGGCTTGGGCTGCGGCTCAGCCTCTTGCTGGAGGGGAGGAATGTTCTGGAACTCCAGATGACTAAGAGGCAGAAAACAGCCAAACGGAGATCTCCCCAGCTCCTAGGCTTCTTCCCAGCTCGAGACTCACCCCAGACCCCGTCTGCTCCTGTCAGGGTGGGACAGACCCCAAACCACCAGGGCACAGGGGCAAGAACACAAAGAGGCTCCAGGCACCTGGATGGAGGTGCTGAGGTACAGGCCACTCTCTGGAGCTCCGGCCTTGTCCTCCTCCCTCTCTGAGGGGGCAGCAGGAGCTCTGCTCAGTCACTGCCATGTCATTTTGTGAATCGGGACTGGGTAGCTGCAGTGGCAAAGCCCTGGGAGCCCAGTGGGGGTGCTAATGCCCCTCCTGTGGGGAAGGGAGTGCGGAGGGTGCAGGATTCGCGGTCTGGGGGTCTGAAAGGCACACCGGGGACGCAGGCCCTGCAAGGCACTCCTGGGTGGGAGAACCTTGGGTGTGTGGCTCCAGGTGTTTGGATTGGGAAGGACATCCTCCTCAGGGGGAGTAGTGCCTGAGGGCTGGGGTGCTGTGCCCTTGAGCAGGCTGTGTCTCCAGTGCTGGACCTCTGCCTGCAGGGAAGCATGGGCTGAGGCTGGGGGAGGGGAGAGGGAGGAGAGGAAGGGGAGAATGAGAGGGCCCTCAGGCCTCTTCCGAGTTTGAGTCAACCAGCCTTCCCATTGCCCAATCCCCCAAAGGCCTAATGTGGAGGAAACCTGCCCCACCACCCCTGACCTGCAGTCCTGTACAGCAAGCCCCCTACTCCCTCTTAGCCAGCCGCCAGGGAACAGCTCCTCATCTTGGCATTCAAGGCCCCCATGCCTTGCCCCCCTCCCCCATCTTCACCGTGTCCTTGCATCTCCTCTTTCCCCTACCCTCTGCCATCCTTCATTCTTGCCCCCAAGCGTCTGCTCTGGTCACCCCTCACCCAGAGTTTCCCTGAGCCCTGCTGTGGAGCCTAGCGCCTTAGCTCTGTGCCTCCTTGGGGTACTGCCGGTTCTCCCCCCTGGACGTCTCTCTGCTGGACGGGGAGCTGGGTCCCCTCAAAGACAGAGCTGGGTGGGGGCCGGACAGCCGCCAGGCCCCTGTAGGCTTGATGGGGGGGAGGGAGGAGGTCGGGGTGCCATGTGTAGTATCCCTCCTCCTTCCCCGCAGTCCCAGAGGAGCGGTGTCCGAGACCAGGGCCGAAGAAAGGATGACAGGAGAGCCGAGTGCAGTCCCTAAAACAGGCTCTTTAATAACATTTATGTCTTCACTGAAGAGCTTCGCTTTTGCCACCCAGCGCCGGGCTGGGGCCGGGCGGGTCCTCTGGACGGACGGATGGACGGGCACCGGGGCGACCGCAAGGCGGGCGGCGGGCGGCGGGGCCGGGTGGCCCCAGGGCCTTGGCGCCGCCGCGCAGGCCTAGTAGAAGGAATACTGGTTCTCCACGGCGCGCGTGCGGCCCCGCGCTCCTTCGCCTGGCGCGGCGTCCGGGGGCTCGTCGGCGCCGCCGCCCGCCGCCTCCAGGAGGCGCTCGGCGCTGTTGCTGCGGCTGCGCGC
>NW_024424452.1:8702191-8703711 GCF_017311325.1 Ursus maritimus | reverse complement strand
GGACGCGGCGGAGGACGACGAGGCGGACGAGGACGAGGCGCCGCCCGCCTCCGACGGCGAGGCGGGCGGGCAGGCGACCGCGGCCAGGCTGGAGAAGTAGTGCTGGCCCGCCGGCTCGCTCCAGCAGGCGGGGGGCGCGGGCGCGGCGCTGGCCGAGGGCCCCGGGGCTGTGGCGGGAGAGCGTGGGGCGTCAGGGCCTGGCCGGGCACCCTCGCCCCCGCTGTCCCCAGTCCTGGTGCGTCACACGGGGACGCGGAGACCCGCGGGAACGGGGTGGCCGGGCTCTCCTGGTTGCAGCACCCCCCTGCCTGGATGCCTCATGTCACCAGTAGGGGCGACAGGGCACACACAAACCCGCGTGCGCCAGGACTGCGCTGCCACTCTCCCTGCAATCCTGAAGGCCCGGATTGCTTACAACTGCCCAAGACCCGGTGTTCATCCCACGGGGGCTTGCGGAGCCGGGTAGCAGCCTGTGGGGCACTCCCTCCCCCTACTGCCCACCCGTCTGTCTGAGCCATCACACAGGCCAACCGGGGAAGTCTTACCGGGTGGGGGGCCCTGGGCCCGCACGTAGCTGCGTAGGGTGATATCTGCAGAGCCCCCGGACTCCAGTGGGATCGGGTGGGTGTGGAAGTGGCGCAGCATGTCAAGCACGGACTGGAACCACAGGTGCTGTACGTGGCACTGCCCGTGGCTGTTCAAGGACAGGCGCAGGTGCTGTGGGCACAGGTGGGTGAGGTCAGTGGTAGGGTCCTGGGCTAGCCAGTGCTTTGCAGGCGCCTCTGGGGGTCATTACAATTACGAGTACCAAGTCTCCCAGAGGCCATATGGGGCTGTGTCAGGGCGGGGGCACCTGAGGCACACTGAGTCCTAGGGGGTCACTCCTGTAGTGAGGGTGGGGAAAGAGGGGACTGAAGCATTTAGTCCCTGTGCTAGGAGCACAGGCATCATGCCCTTTGCACCCTCATCTCTAGTCTCCAATGGCCCTAGAAGGTAGAGATTATAGCCCCCGTGTTAGAGATGGGGAAACCGAGGCACAGGGAGGGAGTGACTCTCCCGCAGTCACAGAGCTAGGAAGAGAACTCATTTGTGTGATTCTCTCACCCCGGCAGGCTAGGAGTCTGCCTGCTGTTCCTGCAGAGCCAAAGCCCGGGGTGGGGGGTAGGGGGGCAGCAACAACCCTGAGTGTAGCTGGGGAGGAGTGACCACATGTCCTTCTTCATTGGAGCACGAGGAACAGGGCTGGTTCCTCCATGGGTCTCCAGGGCCCGCATATGACAGGTGCTTCAGGGGGCAGGAGCCACAGGCCTGTGGTCTCTAGTGGTGAGCCACAGGTCTCTGGCTTCAGCCCTATTTTGTGCAATGTGTGTCCCACAGGAGGAAGAGTGGCTGTCTCTGGGTGTGTGTGTGGCAAAAGGGTCAGAGATAGAGGGTTTCAGGGTATGCATGTGACCCCAAGCCCAGGAGGGGAAGCTGGCCTGGCTCCCTGCATAAAGGACAGAGAAGCCCTGGGCGTGGAA
>NW_024424452.1:8676121-8702181 GCF_017311325.1 Ursus maritimus | reverse complement strand
GGACGCGGCGGAGGACGACGAGGCGGACGAGGACGAGGCGCCGCCCGCCTCCGACGGCGAGGCGGGCGGGCAGGCGACCGCGGCCAGGCTGGAGAAGTAGTGCTGGCCCGCCGGCTCGCTCCAGCAGGCGGGGGGCGCGGGCGCGGCGCTGGCCGAGGGCCCCGGGGCTGTGGCGGGAGAGCGTGGGGCGTCAGGGCCTGGCCGGGCACCCTCGCCCCCGCTGTCCCCAGTCCTGGTGCGTCACACGGGGACGCGGAGACCCGCGGGAACGGGGTGGCCGGGCTCTCCTGGTTGCAGCACCCCCCTGCCTGGATGCCTCATGTCACCAGTAGGGGCGACAGGGCACACACAAACCCGCGTGCGCCAGACTGCGCTGCCACTCTCCCTGCAATCCTGAAGGCCCGGATTGCTTACAACTGCCCAAGACCCGGTGTTCATCCCACGGGGGCTTGCGGAGCCGGGTAGCAGCCTGTGGGGCACTCCCTCCCCCTACTGCCCACCCGTCTGTCTGAGCCATCACACAGGCCAACCGGGGAAGTCTTACCGGGTGGGGGGCCCTGGGCCCGCACGTAGCTGCGTAGGGTGATATCTGCAGAGCCCCCGGACTCCAGTGGGATCGGGTGGGTGTGGAAGTGGCGCAGCATGTCAAGCACGGACTGGAACCACAGGTGCTGTACGTGGCACTGCCCGTGGCTGTTCAAGGACAGGCGCAGGTGCTGTGGGCACAGGTGGGTGAGGTCAGTGGTAGGGTCCTGGGCTAGCCAGTGCTTTGCAGGCGCCTCTGGGGGTCATTACAATTACGAGTACCAAGTCTCCCAGAGGCCATATGGGGCTGTGTCAGGGCGGGGGCACCTGAGGCACACTGAGTCCTAGGGGGTCACTCCTGTAGTGAGGGTGGGGAAAGAGGGGACTGAAGCATTTAGTCCCTGTGCTAGGAGCACAGGCATCATGCCCTTTGCACCCTCATCTCTAGTCTCCAATGGCCCTAGAAGGTAGAGATTATAGCCCCCGTGTTAGAGATGGGGAAACCGAGGCACAGGGAGGGAGTGACTCTCCCGCAGTCACAGAGCTAGGAAGAGAACTCATTTGTGTGATTCTCTCACCCCGGCAGGCTAGGAGTCTGCCTGCTGTTCCTGCAGAGCCAAAGCCCGGGGTGGGGGGTAGGGGGGCAGCAACAACCCTGAGTGTAGCTGGGGAGGAGTGACCACATGTCCTTCTTCATTGGAGCACGAGGAACAGGGCTGGTTCCTCCATGGGTCTCCAGGGCCCGCATATGACAGGTGCTTCAGGGGGCAGGAGCCACAGGCCTGTGGTCTCTAGTGGTGAGCCACAGGTCTCTGGCTTCAGCCCTATTTTGTGCAATGTGTGTCCCACAGGAGGAAGAGTGGCTGTCTCTGGGTGTGTGTGTGGCAAAAGGGTCAGAGATAGAGGGTTTCAGGGTATGCATGTGACCCCAAGCCCAGGAGGGGAAGCTGGCCTGGCTCCCTGCATAAAGGACAGAGAAGCCCTGGGCGTGGAAGGTGGTCCCATGAGTGAGTTCTGCCACTCAGCAGGGCCAGAAATTGCCAGAACAGTGTGGCAAACCCAGGGAGCATTCCTGGCAGGCCAGGGCAGGGGCTTAGCTGGAGAGGAACAGCGTAGTGGGATCCTAGCACAGCCTCAAGTCTGGGTAGGGCCTTTGAGGGCACAGGCCTAGCAGGGCAGAGCTGGGCCTCAGGGGGCAGGTGCATCTCAGTTTTTGGGAAAACCTTCCAGACATTTATTATCTGAAGGCGAAAGGAGCTGCCGAGGAACGCAGAGGTCTTTCTTCCTAGGAGGTGTGCATGTGGTAGGCCGGAGATCCTGTTGTAACCCACAGCTAACGTGTCAAACCCCGCATAGTCACCCAGCTCGAAAGGGCAGCAGCTGGGGTGAGTTCAGGCTGGGTCATGCCCTAGGAAGGAGGGGAGCCTCCCACCCTGCTTCACCACCCCCCACTTGCCCCTCCCCACCGTGCCCCACAGAGGCCTGGGCACCATCCTGGCTTCTGGCTTGGGCATGAGTCAGATCCAGGGGCTCCCGGGAGGCCGCTTGGGGCGGTGCTGGCCCTGAAGTAAACTTTGGGCTGCCAGGGACCACGTTAAGCGCCTGGTTGCCAGAGGAACTGGTAAGAGCTGCTGCTTTCCAAGGAGGTGTCCTGGGGGAGGTGCTGCCTCTTCCAAGGAGAGATGCCCGGGAGCCAGGGGAGGACCTGTGCCAGGCCATCTGGGGGTTGGGACACTGACCACCAGAGCAGGCCTGGAGCAGGAGTCCTGGGGTGCCCCCTCCTCCAGCAGGGACTGACAGGAACCGTGTCCTGGGAGGAGCCGGGTCGGGTCTGTTTCCTTATCGGAAATTTGGGACGCGGTGGCGGGGCCGGGCGGGGTGGGGGCGGTTAGTGGGGTTGAGGTTCCCACCCATTCTGGTCTCATTGTAACCACAACCCAACCCCCTGCCCCAACATCGTTTGACTTTTCTGTCATATTTTCCTTTGTACCTTATTATTATTAGCACATTATTAGCACACAGGGTCCTTCCTCAAGAGCCCCCCATCTGGGCGTACTGCTCCCCCGTTGCTGTGCCCCGTCTGGATCTCCCTTCTTCACCTCGAGGATTCTCCATCCACTGCACGCCTCAGGTCACTGACCCCTTATTCCGGCTGGTGGGGTCAGGAGAACCCTGCACAGCAGGCCTGTGGCCCAGTCTGCCTCCTCCTCTCCTGCCCAGTGTGTGTGTTCCGTGACCCTGGGGCTGCCACAGGCCTGGCTCAGAGCTGGGGCCCCGGGGGGGGGGGCGGTGTCGGTGAACTGACAGAGCAGGGAAGAAGAGGGGCTATCTGCGGGTAGGTGGGGCAGGAGGGCCTTGGCTGACCTTGGCCCTGCACCAGTGTGGCTATGGGCAGAGACCCTCAGAAGCCTTAGTGGTAAGCAATCCCCAACGCACAGGGTCAAAGTGAAACCCTCAGAAGGGCCTGGCCTCCTGTGGGCTCAGCCACCAGTAGGTGACTTCCCCATCTGGATAATTAAGCAACCACATCTGGGGCTGACTGCACCCTCAGGGAGGTGTGTGGGGGGAAGCAGGTGGGGTGAGGGCACGCCTGTGGGAGGTCATGCCTGCTCCGGGGGCACAGGTGCAACCTTAGGACCAGGACCAGCTCAGGACCCCTCCCTCGGGGCTGGCCACACTACCCCTGTGTGCCCCTCCTCCCCGGCTGACTTGCCTTGGCCTTGCCCTGGAAGTTGAAGGTCAGCACGTACTCCCCAGGCCGAGTCTCACTCTGGCGGATCACGAAGAGGCCGTGGCTCCGGGGCCCGCCTGCCAGCACCAGCTGAGCTGCCCTGACCCGCGACAAGGTCCCGTGGAACCAGGGGTAGTCGGAGAGCTCAGGCTCCGGCTCTGGCTCCAGCTCCGGCTCGGCTCCTTCCTCCCCTGGAGGGGGACAATAGAGTGAGGGGCGTGGGGGAGCAGAGGGGGTGAGTAAATGAAAGAGATCCAACAGCTCGTGGGGTATTTGCATGGAAAATGCTGTTTGAAAGATCTTAGAACGAGTCAGGGAACCAACCCAACCCACTAGTTCAGCGTATCAGGTAAACTGAGGCCCAGGGAGACCGACTGTCCTGGAGTCACGCTGTCAGTCAGCAGGAAACCTGGGAACAAGTCTCCTTGTCCCCAACCCCTGGTTCCAACCCTTGACACTCCACTCCTTCCTCCGAGCATTTTCCATGGAATCCAGGGCCTGTGGGAGGGATCACCTTCCCGGACTTGGCCACAAAAGCCAGAACTACTGAGTTGCCATGCAGTGTTCCCGGTGGGATCGCACGTCATGGCTTCTGAGGCTCAGGAAGGGCCTCAGAGGGAGACTGAGGGCCCCTGTGGCCTGGGGTGTGTGTGTTGGCAGGAAGGAGGTCCAGGGACAGAAGACTGTTGTGCACACCTGTGTTATTGCTGTCCCTGCCGCTGCCACCTGGGGACTCCAGGGTCTCCAGGAAGGTCTCCAGCGGGACATGGACCAGGGACTCCCCGATGCCATCTCGAGCTCGGCTGTGTGGAGCTGTCACCACGGCTGCCACTGTCTCTGGGGGCCGGGGCAGGTCCCCTGCTGGAGAAGTGGCAGGTGGGAAACACATCAGTCTGTCTGGCCATCCGGGAACCAGCATCCCCTCTAACCCTGCCCTCCACTCCCCCAGCCACCTCCGCCCCCACCTACCGTCTGTCAGCAGCTCGCAGCTGCAGGAGGCCACTCGGCTGGCCAGGCAGCCTCCCCTGGCGCAGGACAGCTCGGCGTCTTCCTCGCTGTCCCTGCGAAGGCAGGAAGGCACAACCGTGTCCCGCCACAGGACTCAGACCCCAACCACCAGCTGCTCAAGGACGCTGCAGAGCCCCTCGATGGTGGCTGACAGTCCCATGGCTAGCAGCAGCCCTATCCTGCTCGTCTGGGTCCCTCTGCCTCCATGTCCCTCTGTCCCATACCATCAGCTTGCTCTCTGGCCACCAGGGACATGACTGGGCCATATGGAGAGGTCTCCAAGTGGGTGCAGTCCTCCTTGAGGCCACATGAGTCCTGCCCACTGACCTGCGAGGGGCTGGCCTCCTCCTGGGACCCCAGGGGCTGTCCCCCAATGATGGCAGGGCAGCTCCTTTCCCCGTCCAGCCTTTGTCTCCCTGTCTGTGACATGAGGTGTCTGGGACCCTACCAGCTCCAAAAGACTGCAAAGTGAGGTTCACCTTCGCAGGGGCTGGGGGAAGAGTCGGCAGGGCAGATGGCTGGGAGGGGGGCAGGGGAGGGATTACAGCTGTTTGAGGGATGGGGTGGGGGGGGGCCTGGAAGGCACTCAGGCCTTTAATTGTGCTTCCTCAAATGAAGCTGTTAATTAGAAAGCAGCAGCCCCTCCCCCCGGGCCTGGCTCACCCCATTCGCCAGAAGACTGGCTGCCAAATGCCCGGCTGTTGGCCGGCCTGCCCCTCCTACTCCTGGCCTTGGGATCGCTCCTGGATCATGAAGCCAGCCTCCCTGCTGCTCCTTCTCACACAGCTGACCGTAACTGCCCTCTGCTTACTACTAGCCATGGCTCCCCACTGCCCCCGACCTCCCAGCTTCCCAGGCTCTCATCAAAGCCCCCCTCATCAGCTCTACATCTGGCTACCCAAAGGGCTGGACACGGCCTGCAAGTCCCAGGTCCTTGCACCCCTCCCTCCCACCTTTGGCTGGGTGGTCCCCGCTGCCTGACTCAGGCCTGCTCTTCCTTGAAGTCTTGGAGGAGGGCTGTGCTTCTACCAGTGCACCTTCTCTGAGCCCCAGGGCTGGATTCGGGGCCTTGCCTCTGTTCCGCCACCCCGGCCCTTTGGGCTCACCCCATCACTGCCCATCTCCTAGTGGTCTCAGATTCCCCTGGAGTAAGGATAAGTCTCAGTCCAACTTTCTTCTAGGTCCTTAGGCCCTGGCCCTGTGGAGCAGGCCCCAAAGAGCCTACTGGGGCTGGGGGTACGGATGGGCCTAGCCAGGACTGCCGTGGGATATCCTCCCATCTCCCAAGCTCAGCTCCCGCCCTTGCCAGAAACCTCACCCTGTACGGGGGGACCACGGGCACCACCTGGCCAGGCCCCCACCCCATCCACCCATCCTGGGGCCACCTGGGCACTCACCCGGGGTCCGCGCAGCCCTGGATGTCAGCCACCCACGAGTGCTTCTGCAGGGAGTCCACGGTCTCCAGGATGTACTCGGCTCCGTTCTCGACCTGGGGAGGGCGTGGCCGAGAGTCCAGCCCTCAGCACAGGGCTGCAGACTCCAGGGCAAATGGTTCAACCCAGCCTCCACCACGGGGGCTCACTGGTGCAGGCAGCGGGGAAGACAGTGGGGTCACTGCCGGGCACCACCCCGAGCCCAGGCCAGGGTCCCGGGGCAGAGCCTTGGCCGCACTTTCAGCAGCCCCTCCCTCCTGGGCCCAGCCATGGGCATCACATCCATCCCCACTGAGCTCAGGTCCTCGGGCCCGGGAGATGCAGCCTCTGAGGAAGCCACATGGGCCTGGCACCCCGGAGATGGGCTGGAAGGGCATCACAACCCTCAAGTCCACGAAGGGCTGGCTGGCCTAGCACACAGAGCTGAGGGGCTCCCATACCTTAGCGCCTGGAACTCTACCTCTGTGGCCGGGCCACTGGGAGAGGCAGTGCCCAGAGCATCACCCGCCCATATCTGATGACCTCTTCCCAACGGCCCCGTGAGGGAGGCGGTAGGTTTGCCCCATTTTACGGAGGAGAAGACTGAGGGTCAGAGAGGTCAGGTGACTTGATCACAACGGCACTCAGTGGCAGCACTGGGACCTGAACCCAGCTCTCTGTGATGCCAAGGCCCCGGGCTCTCAGCTTCCAGTGAAAATGCTGCTCAGAGCTGGGAGGGGCCTCAGAGACCCATCTTCCGCCTCTGTCTGACTAGATGGGGGAACTGAGGTCCAGAGTGGGGCTGGCAGGTGAGGCCCTCTGCCCCGGGGGTCCTGGGCGCAGTCAGCAGCACGGTGGCCAGCCAGCTGTCGGGAGCGAGGCTCTGGGCCTGTCTCCCCCAGCAGACAAGAATGCCGGGCAGGGAGGGACTATGTCCTCAGCCCCCGGGGCCTGGGGTGACTCAGGGTACAGAGTTGGCAAATGTTTGCTAAATGAATAAGGGAGTTCGTGGCTAAACAAACAGGGACGAGGAAAACATACACCCAACAAGGAGCCTGGGGAGGAGGGTGGGGGCTTCACGCAGCTTCGGGTGGGTGGAACCAGGCCTCCTTGGGGACTTGGCTTCACAAACACCCAATGCTTTGAGGAGGCCCAGGGCCACAGCCCTGGCAGCCTGGAGCCGTGTCCTCAGCAACGCAAGCAGGCCACCCCGGTGAGGCGGAGCCTGGGAAAGGGACGAGCTGCCCCCAGACCCACTGGGGTGCCTCCCCGCCCACCCTCGGTGCCTTTGTAGCCTCTGTGGGACCGGGCAAGTTCCCACACTCCAGTGCCCAGAGACGGGGGGGCATTTGCATAACTGCTGCGGGTTGTGGGGTGGGTATATGCTGGTTCCAGTTGGGGAAGGGGGGGTGAGGAAGTGAAACTCAGGGGAGCTTCACTGGGCCAGGAGGAAATGGGAACGGGGGCCCTAGATGGTGGGTGACACCCAGAGCCCGCGGCGCTGTAGCCCAGGCCCGGATTCAAGGCCTAGGTCTGTGACAGACATCTGTGTCCGGTCCTGGGCCCCGCTACCAGAGCTCCCTCCCTGGGCCCCGCGGCTGGCTCGTACCCTCTCTCTCGCTACGGTAGTCTCGGGCTGTGCTGCCCAAGGAGGAGGTGGCCTGGGACGCCCAAGGCGATTTGTGGGGTTGGGGGTGGGGCTCACCTTGAGTACAAACGTGTTGTCTTTCTCCGGCATCTCCAGGGGCATGGTCGTGCGGACCTCGATGATGGCCGACAGAGGGATGCTGACCTTGGGCCTGGAGGCCTGGGGGGCCAGAGGAAGGGGCAGGGAGAGAGTCACCCGGGGTCTTCTGAAAGCCCTGCACCCTCCCGCCCCTCAGAGACTAGAGCCGCCCTCAGCTGAGAGCACCACGGCGGCCCTGGCACAGAGGTGCTCCCGGCTCCAGTTCACAGATGGGTAAGTTGAGGGAGTTTCTGGGAAACAAAGGAACCTCCCCACAGAGTCACAGGGCAAGTCACAGAGTTGGAACCCAGTTCTGAGTCTCCCACCTCTGAGCCCCGAGGGGCAAACTCCACCCAGGCTGCCCTCCTGCCCTGTGTACCCACGTCTGTGGTTTTTACATTTTTGACCCTGACTCGTAGTAAGCAACAGATTTGACACTGTGACCCGCTACTTATGTACTTAGGTAAAAACGTCTCTGAAACAAATGTCTCACCAGATGGTATTTATCCTGTGTGTGATGGGGGTAAGATAATTTCTAGTTCATCCCAGTTCATTTGAGAAAAAAAAAATGCTGCCCTCCCCCTTTAGACCAGCCTTTCCAAAGCATGGCTCTGGAGTCCCTGACTTAGAACAGGGCTCCTGGGGCAGGAAAAGGGACCAGGGTGGGGTTTAACCAAGGTGAGCTGTCAGGGCTCCCAGGGAGGGCTGCTCCGTGCTTGGCCCTCCCCACTCTGCTCCAGAGCTCCTGGCCACGGCCCTAAAGTCCCCCAGGGCTGGCTTGAGACCGAGCTTCCCGGCAGTGCTTGGGCTCCAGAACAGGGACTTTTCAGGAGGAAAGGGAAGGGCCACACGTTGGGTGGGCAGGCTGATGGGAATTCCTGGTAGCACTGGCTGCCAGCCAGCGGGGGCAGGGCTGGACTTGGAGCGGGGACTGAGGGCTTCGGAGGACCGGGGCAGGCCAGCCTGCCAGCCAGCGGGCCAGGGGGTCATGGTCCTGCGGTAGGGAGAGCAGACACTGATGGACGGTGCAGGCCTGGACTGGGGGCTTTGGCTGGGCTCCTGCTGGCCGGAGGTGCTGATTCCCGTGCCTGGCCTTTGAGATGCGGCCGTCCTCGCTCAGTGAGTGGCTGTGACCCTGCTCTGGCCACACGTCACCACTCCTGTTCCCTGGCCGGAGCCGGCAGGCGGTGCCGCACCATCAGCCTTTGCTCCCTCAGCTCGTGCCTCCAGAGACGCCCGTCTTGGGGCCTCTGCTCCTGGTGGACATTGATGCAGTCCAAGCTTCCCCTGCTTCAGGCCCCCAGAGGCCCCAGGGCTCACTCCACTGAAGTTTACCATCCAGCCCTACACATGCAGGCTTCCTGATGGCTCCCCAACAGCAGGGGCCAGGCCCACTGCTCCCTGGCTCCCCGGGGCTGTCCTGGCAAAGCGCTATGGGGGCACCTGAGGTCCAGGAGGCTTCCTGCAGGATGAGGGGGGCAGGAGATCTGGACCGTGCGTGGGTGAACAGAACTAAAAGGCGTCAGGAGAGGGTGTCAGCAGGGACACCCTGTGGGGGCTCACTCACCCTGGGACCCAACATCTGCCTTCCGTGGGCTCACTCCTGAATTCACAGACACTTCCTTGGGAAAAGGAGGGTCCGAGGCCAGATCAGGGTTAGGAACCCAGCTGCCTGCCTTCCCCCAGGGTTGGGAAAGTGAGCCCCCAGGAGCCCTGGCCTCTGCCAGCGGTGAATGGTAGGATGGGAGAGACTAAGAGAGGCCCCAGCTGCTGCACCCCCTCCCCCAAGGGCAGCGGACGCTATTTAGAGCCGGCCAGCTGTAACTGCCACTCAGGCCCAGAGGCATGGAGCCCGGGGGCCTCTGCCCCTGCCCTTTGGGCGACTCTGGGCCAGTCCCACCCCGCCTCTGTCTGTCTGACAAGTGGTGGAGCTGGGCTTAGTGGTCTAGGATTTCTCTCAGGGGCCTAACGGTGGGGGCTTGGCAGGGAAAAACCCCTTGGGAAGTCTGGGTCCTTTGACTCAAGGGACTAAGTGTGTCCCCGGGGAAATCACCTCTCCAGAGTCTATGTAGCTCGTGGGCGCCCAGCCTTGGGGAGCCCACACCCTGCCCCTCCAGTGGGGAGAGGCAAGGAGGCACACCCAGAGTCCAGACAGCCTGGGAGATGGAGAGAGGCGAGAGGCTCAGGGTGACTAAAGGTGCCAGGGAGTGGAGTGGGCCTGGTTGGGAGGGGGGAGAGGGCCGGGTGGTTCTTGGGGTGCTGCCAGCTGCAGCCCCAGCACAACCTCCCACCTTTCTGAACCTCCCAGCACACGAGCAGCTCCCACCTCCACGCTCCTCCATTCTCAGGACCACCAGAGTGGCGGGTATAATTAGCCCAGCTCTGCCGCCCACCAGCTCTGTGACTCTGGGCAGGCCACACCTCCTCTCTGAGTATTCCTTTGTTCTCTCTTCTGTGACCTGGGGACTGTGATGCCCACCCGGCAGCGAGACTGCGGGGATGAGATTGTGCACCAGGTTTAGGGTTCGGCATGTGGGGTGCCCTCAGAAAACGGGCACTATTGTTACAATTACTCCCACTTTCCAAATAGGGCACGTTTGCCCACCCAGAGGAGGCCCATAAGCTGCCCCCAGGGCTCTGATGGCGAGCGCCCAAGTTGGGGAGGGGGCATGGTGCACCCAGGGGACCAGCAGTGCTGGTGACAGCTAGAAGCTTAACTTTCAAAACCTGGGCCGCGTAAGGGCCACCCACCAGGGGCGGGGCTGCAGCCTGGGACCAACACATCTCAGGTCCCCTCCCTGAAGGTGCAACGGTCACTCCTGTTGGGGAGGCTCCAGCCACCCAGGGGCCCAGATGAAGGATGGAGGAGGGCGGGCAGCCAGGCAGCGGGGACCCGGAAGCCAGCCCCTGGCACCCTCAGCTGCCCTCCAGCCTGGGGCCGGCGCTCACCTTGGGCGGCACGAAGAACTCGAGGCGGAAGCGCTCGCCGGCCACCGCCCTGCGCAGGAGCAGGCGGCACTTCTGCCACTGGGCAGTGCCGCCCGGGCCCGCGGCCGCGTCGTCAGCCACCATGAAGCGCAGCGCGCCCTCGCGCTGGATGTCCACCAGCTCCACCTTGGCCGCCAGCGTCCGCGACAGCCACAGGCGCCGAGTCCACTTGTCGCGCGGCTCGGCGGGGGGCTCGGCGGCCCGCGGGGCGGCGCCCGCGTCGGGCTCAGGCGAGGCGCGCCGGTGCCACATGTCGCGCACGCCGTCCACCACGCACAGGCTCATGTTGCGCAGCGAGAAGCCCTTGCGGACGCGGGCCTTGGCCGCCGCCTGGGTCGACACGTCCTCCGAGCTCCGCGAGTGGCCGTAGGCGGCCGCCTTGAGCGCCGCCGGCTCGGGCTCCATGGCGTCGGGGTGCTCGGCCGCCCCCCGCGGCGCCGGTCCGGCCACCAGAACGCGGCGCACCTCCTCGCCGAACACGTCCAGGAAGTTCGCGGCGAAGTGGCGGGAGAAGGAGGCCCCGGCGTCGGGCGTGTCGTAGGCCGGGTTGTCCCGCAGGAAGCGGCAGAACTTGTGCGCGAAGTCCACGGCGGCCGCCTGCGCGTGCAGCTCGCAGAAGTGCCGCCAGTCGGGGACCGGGGCGGGGGCGGCGGCGGCGGGGCCGGGGGCGGCACCATTCATGGCTCCCGTCCCATCGCAGCCCCCTGCGGCTGTGGGTGACAAGAGCGCAGAGTGACTCTGGGACGGCAGAACCCATCCGACCCCTCTCCCTCTCCCCACGGGCTCCCGTGGGCTGGGGTGGGGGGATGCAGCCATTTAGAGCAGAGAAGGCCGACCAGGGAGGTGAAAGGCAGTGCCTGCGGGGGGGGGGTCCCCTCTCCCCAGTCACTCTTCAAACGGCATTCCCAAGGTCATTTGTGGGGCTGGCGGAGGCTGGGGTCCCCACGAGCCTCCTGTTACCCAGCTTCCCAAGCTAACCTCTTCTGAGGGCCCCCAAAGGCGGGTGGGCAGGAAGAAGTCCTGTGCATTCCTCTTGGCTCTGCCTTTGAAATATGCCAAGAACTCAACCTTTCCTCCACTCATCATCCGGGCTGCCCTCCAGGGGCCCACATTATCCCTGCTCTCCCCTATCATACTTTAGCAGCCCCAAGCTTCACCTCACCCCCCACCCCCAGTCCATTCTCCACCCAGGAACACAGTCCTCACTCCTAAAACAAGACAGACCAGGTCCCTCCTAATTCTTCTTTGGCTCCCATTCCACTCAGTAAAAGTAGAAGTCCTACCCATAACCCTCAAGGTGTCACATGATCTGCCTCCACTTTCCCCCCTGACCTTATCTCCTGCCGTTCTTCTGGCCCACTCTGCTCTGGCTGCTGCTGGGTCCCACCCCAGGGCCTTTGCACCTGCAATTCTCTCTTGCACTTGCCTGGAACGTTCTTTCCTCCACACTCCCTCGCCTCCTTCAGGTTTCTGCTCATATACCATGTCGTCCAATAGCCTTCTCTGACCACCACTCTTCTGAGAGCAAGGAATGTTCCTGCTCCACCCAGCGCTGGTGTCTGCCCGCCCTTTGCTTACTTTTCTCCATGCTGCTTATCCCTATCTGACATACCATTTGTTCCCTTGCTTGGTTGTGCTGTCCTACCCTCCACTCCCTACCACACCCTTCCTGAGAATGCAGTGTTTTAAGTGGCTCTGTCCCCGGTGCTGGGGACGTAGTAGGAACGGTAAACATTGAATGAATGCGGGCGCCTGGCTGGCTCAGTCGGTAGAGCACGTGATGCTTGATCCCAGGGTCGTGAGTTCAAGCCCCACGCTGGGTATGAATGAACAAACGAATATGTGCGGCACACGTTCACGTGTGGGTGTGTCAAACACGTCACAGCTGTCACTGCCTAAGCCCTCACATGGGCCTGAGAACATGCAGCCTGTTAGTGACAGGCCTGGGATCCTCCCCGACTCCAGGACCCTGGGGCTCGCCTTCCAGTGTGGATCAGGTAGGACCCGTTTTTCCTACTGGCACTGAAGGCTCTGCCCTCTCAGACTTCCTTCCGTCCCCGTGGTCTGCACTCTGTACTTGCGCGCTCGCCTTCTGGAATCCTGTTCCCTCCAGAGCTCCCATCGAACCCGGCCTTCCTGAAGAGGTCCCGAGGTAGGGACTCCAGCTCTCTCCTCAGCCAGCGTCCTCCTGTTCCCAGGGCCATCCAGCCTTTATTACTCTGGCTCGCCAAACTACTGGTGTGTCCAGGCAGTTGGGGGCCTTGCCTCCTTGTCCCCCAAGGTGGCCACCACCCCTGGGGGCACAGGTCCAGCCCACTGTGTTTATATATTCTACCCCTGCCCCCAGGCCAGGGTGAAAAATTACCAGTGGAGAGTATGTGCGGTGATGTGGTCCTTCCCTGCCTTGGGGAGCCCCTGTCTGAGGGGGCCAGCCTGGTGTTAGGGGAACTGAGACAGAGGGTCATGCCCTCACCTGTCCTCCCAGGATCCCCACATTTCCCAGCATGGCCTTTCCCTTGGAGCTCCTGGGAGCACCATCTCATCTCTCCTCTGGGATCCAAACTCTGTAATTAAACGCCTGGTAAAAAATAGCTGCCCCACTTCTGTGAGATCATCCGCAGGGCCTCTGGGCCATAAGGCACCGTGGGAATTCCCTCTCACCTCCGGGGCAACCTCCGCCATCGATTTGCAGTCAATAACCACAGGACAGCCCCAGGGAGGAAACGGGCCACTCGATGAGGCTACTTAGCACAGAGGACAGTTCTCCGAACCAGGGGGGCTGCTCAGAGACTCCTAGCCGGTACTGGGGAAGAGGGTAGCAGGGAGTTAGGAAGGTTTCCTGGAGGAGGGGGGCTCGCGCAGGCCTTTATGACAGTGAAGAGGGAAGCAGACGAAGAGTGACCTCACTGCAGAGATGGACAATAACTGGGAGGCAGACTTTCAGGACATAGTGGGAGAGACTGGGGGAGAAGGAGGGCTGCTCTTCTTCCTGTCTTCATCCGGCTATCTCCTACTCATCCTTCAATAATTAATCCAAGGGCCACTTCCTCCAGGAAGCCTTCCCTGACCTCCCCACCATGTGGCATGAGTGTCTCCTCCAAGCTCCAACAGTCCCCTCCCAGAAGCCCCTCTAGCAAGGTGCCAATTACGGGGTGCTCCAGGTGTGTGTTCCCATGTCTGTCTCCCCATCTGGCATAGACATGCCTTGGGGGCAGAAGGCAGGCCCGAGTCATAGGCCAGGAATGAGGGTGGAGATGGGAATGCACCTGCCACCACCACCGCAGAGGCTTCTAGAGAAGGTGGAGAGCCAAGGCCTTGTCTTGACTTGCTGAGGGGGTACATTTTGGGGGTAAGAGTGGGGAGAAAGCCCTGCAGCTAAACCTGTGAGGCTCTGTTCCTGTGCTCCAAGCCCATCCAGTCACCCAGTGGGGCGGTTCTCCCCACAGTGGCCGCTCCTCCCCCTGTACCGCCAGGAGGCTCAGACTGGGTGACACAGCAGCCTGGGAAGCCAGCACCCACTGTGAACACCCGTCCGCCCCACCTGGGGCTGGGGGGCGGGGGCAGGGAGGAAAGCAGTCCCAGTGTGTAATCTTTGCACATCAATCCCTGGTCCTCCCCGTTCTTCCTCCTGGAAGCAGAGGGACAGGGCCCTGGGTGGGGGGGCGCTTTCACAGCGTGGGTCCCACCTCGTCCTCACTGGAGGTAGGGGTGGGACTCAGGAAAACCTGCCCTGGATAGGGCGGCTCTGGCCATATCCTGGGTAGGGACTGGCCTGGGAGGCACTGGGAGGTTAGGCCTGCCTTGACCTCCCCTATCCACCCTTGCTGGCTGGCCAGCAGCCTACAGGCCTGAAGCCCAGCCCAGCAGCCCTCTGTGTCCCCCGGGTCTAGTTGGGGCTACACGGAAAGGACAGGGGTTGAGCAACCAGAGGTCAAAGTTATAAGCAGCAGGGCCAGCAGGGAGCCCCACACTAGCTACGGATGGGGAGAGGGAAGCCCAGGCACGGCTGTCTGTGAAGGGCAGGCTGCTAGCCACAGAAGAGGGCTCAGCCCCAACCCAACTGCCCTTGAAGCCAAAACTGAGGATGAGGGGCGCCTGGGTGGCACAGCGGTTAAGCGTCTGCCTTCGGCTCAGGGCGTGATCCCGGAGTTCTGGGATCGAGCCCCACATCAGGCTCCTCTGCTATGAGCCTGCTTCTTCCTCTCCCACTCCCCCTGCTTGTGTTCCCTCTCTCGCTGGCTGTCTCTATCTCTGTCAAATAAATAAATAAAATCTTAAAAAAAAAAAACAAAACAAAACTGGGGATGAGACCAAGTGCAGGGACCTTGGCTGACCTGAGCTCCAGGCCTGACAGCCCCACTACCCTCTAGTGAGTGATGCTGACCACAACTCCCACCCCGCCTGCTTCCTCACTTTAAAATGGGGGAGGGCTACCCCTCCCTGGAAGGACAGCACAGGGGGCAGACGGTGTGCTCTTATAATCCATGTGCAGCCATGGGCAGAGCCGGTGTCGCCCCAAACTCTGGGTGGTGAAGCCAGGAGGCCTTTCCAGCCATCTCCAGAGACCAGCCAGTGTGTCACCCAAATAATGAGACAGGACCCTCTCCCATTCTGCAGGTGACCAGACCCAGATATGTGGGAAAAGCAGAGCCTCGGTGGGGGGGAATGGGAGGGGATCCCAGTGGTGCCAGAAGCAGGGTCGCTGAATTCACCCTGGGCCCCCAATGTCCGGCTGGCCTGGAAGGTTCATGATGAATGAACCTGGATGAATCTGGATGAATCCAGCTGGCCCTCGATCTCCCTCCTCCAGCGGCTCCTTGGGGATCCCCCCGGGTCTCTGCCTGTGCTGCTGCCCTCCCTGGATGGCCGTCCTCCCTCTACTGACTACTCACTCTCCTTGCCATTTAGACTGCTGAAAACCTTCTCTTCCAGCAAGCCTTCCCCCTACACTGGCCCTCCTTCCCTAAGCTCCCATGGTCCCAGTGGTCCTTGGCCCTCTTGCTTCTGTGGGCAGGGTCCCAGTTCCTCCGACTATGGCCCCAGGGAGCCAGAAGAGACCTGTTGAGTCAGTGCGGAGGGCGCCGGACTGGGCACCAGTGGGCTCGCTGTCTCAGTCCAGGCCTTGGCTCCCCATCAGTGAAATGGGGTGCTGAGCAGTGGCCTCTAAGGCCTGGGGCTGTCATGGCCCTTGGACACTGACGATGGGGGCCCTACTGTCACCCCTCTGGGACCAGGGACGGGCAGGGGTTGCCTCTCATTTCAGGCAGACGGGGCGGGAGACAAAGGGTGCCCACCTGGACAGACCACCCTCCCCTGATCCGTCTCCCCGCAGGTTTCAAGACTCCACGGGCCTGCCTGGCTCCTGTTTTTTTGTTCCCATTTCACCAGGGCCGGAGTGCGACGGGAGGGAGCTTCTGGGAGGCAAGATGGGTGAAGTCTAATCAAGTCCTCGCCTATCACCTTTCCAAGCCGAGGACTCTCCTAACCCTGTGACCAGGAACCCAGATGGGAGACCCTACCCCCCACCACCACCCCCGCGCCCGTTAGAGGCCTGGGAGAGGGGGCGGCTGGCCTTCCGGTGGTAAAAATAGCACTCACAACTGGAATACAAAAAAGAAGGCCAGTCACCAGCCCCCGCTGCTCGCAGTTCCGGACCCCACGGCCAGGTCATTCCTTAAAATATTGATGAGGCAGCCCGGCCACCCCCGCTAATGGGCTGATGACCCATCGATCCAACCCGCAGTGGGCAGAGGCCTGGGGAGCGGGAGGCACCGGCCTGGCCCACAACCTGCAGGGGCCTCGGGGCCTCGTGTGTGGAGCCCCAGCTTTTACCACCACAGGAAACGATCTGCCCCCAGGGAAGCAAAGGAGTCCCTGCAGGGCAAGCTAGCTAGCCACCCGGCACCCCAAAAAGCTGTCCTGGGGGCTGCCCCCAGGGCAGGTCCTGGGCAAGCTCCCCCATCACCCACGCCCTTGACCCTCTCCTGCCCCCTCACTCAGCTCCGTGCTCAGGGGAACATCTGGACGGCCAAGTGCCAAAAGGGGTGGTAAGGGTCAGAACTGAGGGCGCTCTGTTCTGCGCTGGGGTGGGCAGTGCCTCCTGCTGAACCATTCACGGTGGGGAAACTGTGGTCTCTACCTGGGGCCCCCCAACCCAAGAAGAGAAGATGAGGCCTCACTCGGCCTCAACCGTGCCCACCGATGCCCTGTCCTCTGGGCTTTCAGGTCGGGCCTGGCCTGGCCTGGCTAACCCAAGTGCACACTTGACCACGAGCGCTCCTTCTGTCCTCCATCCTGCTCTTCTTCCAGCTGGGGCAGTCCCCTCAAGCCCCCACTCTGCACCCCTTCCCCCACAGGACACAGACCACATCTGGGCTAGTCCTTCCTCTGGGAGTGCCTTCCGCCTACGGGCTGGCTGCCTGAGTTTCCCCTGGGGATGGAGGCCGGGAGGACACAGCGCCCGTTCCCTGTGTCACTGTTGGGCACTTGGGCGTTGGCTCTCTAGTCTGGTCCCCACCCCGCCCCATCCCCAGAGCGTGTCCCCCCAGGGCAGGCTCTGAACCAAGGCCTCCAGCGAGTGAGGTGTGGCTGGAATTCCCCAACCCTCCCACACAGAATATCTGTGCTCACCCCATGACCCCGGAGGAGGCACAAGTGGGCATCATTTCTGGTCTTAACAACCTTGAACCTGCCGGGACTTTGCTGCTGAGTGCGTGTGGGAGGAGGGCGCTCTGGCTAAAGACAGGGACAGGTGCAGAGTAAGAGCCCTTGGGACTCGTCCCCTGTATGGGTAGCCGTGGGTTGTGGGGGAAGGGCGCTCAGGTGGGCCTGGTTTTTCCGAGCATCAGTGTCTCTGGCTGGAAGGGGACCACCCTGCTCTCCCACACGGACTGCTTCATGGTCCAAGGTCCATGCTGAGGAGCAGCGTTGGGGGGAGGCCATCAAGAGCTGGAGCAGCTCTGTGCTCAGGGCCCCCTGCCCCTCATGCCTTTCACACGCTGGAGCCTTTGCCCCTGAGGGAGGGTGGAAGCCCTTCTGGTGAGCCCCTGGGCTTTCACTGATGCCCCCGACCTGGACAAGTCCTGCTGGCCTGGGACCTGCAGACCCCCGGTCCTTGGGGGCTCCACTGCCTGCACGTCTCCCCACCTCCACATCTGGTCATTTGACACGTGGGACAGTGGAGACGGTTAACAGCCTGAGATCTGGGGGCACCTGGCTGGCTCTGTCAGAAGAACCTGCGACTCTTGATCTCGGGGTTGTGAGTTTGAGCCGCATGTTGGGTGTAGAGACTGTTCAAATAAGATCTTAAAAAAAAAAATCCATAAGTAATTGGTTAAGAAATCGAAGCTCCTTAGCTTCTTTTTCATAAATGTTCTGCCTCCATTCCCTCTTGTCCTCTCACTGCTCTGAGCAGATGGCTACAGAGGCCTCCTCCCTGGTCTCCCTGTTTCCCACTGTCCCCGCCAACCCCAGCGAATCCAGGCTCCAGTGTGGCCAAGGTCTTTTCCTAGAACCCACATCAACACAGGGCCCTGTCCCCGGGGAGCTCTCCTCTGAGGGCATTAGGGGTGGGAGGGACCCAGGCCCTGCCTCAAGAAAAGGAAAGGAGATGCCCACCCTGAGAAGGGCACTCTGGCAGGCTGGAGGGCAGGGGAGTCCAGAGCTGGGCGCTGGAGGAAACAGAAGTCAGATGAGCAGGCAGTGGGGCCCAGGATAATGAGCTATGTCGGGGCCTGGGGGCTTAGGAGGGAAGCCCATCCTTCAGGAGCACTTGGTGCTGGACAGTTCCTGGACAGGTTCTGTCGGTGGAGTGCAGGCTGGGATGGCTCCAGCTGCATTGGCCCTGCCCTCCCCTCTCCGGAGAGGCACCCCCTTGCCAACCTTGAAGTCTCTCCCCTCTCCCAGTGCCATGGATCTCATCTAGGCCCGGATTCATACCCTTCCCAGACCTCCTGGCCCAGCCCCTGAAACCTGCAAGGCACCCCCCTCAACTCCTACTACACAGCCCACCAGCCTGCCTTTTTTTTCATGACACACACACATCAGTGACTCCTGAGACCTCCAGTACCCTGCCCCTCTGTTAGTACTAACAGGTGCTTATAAAGCTTCCTTGGGTCTTTCTCTGAGCAACTGAACTCCCAGCCTGGCTGACCTCCGGGCACCTCAAACTCACCACTTCCAAGTTCTATTACACCCTCTTCCTCCAAACCCTGCTTGTTCTCTGCTCGGAGTCTCAGCACCCAGCCTGGCATTGCCCCACCTGCTCCCACTCCTCTGCCCCAACAGCTGCCAGGCCCCTGAGCCGGTGGAGGCCTTGGGAACACCCCCTTTGTCCTGTCCCCGCCTCCACCCTCCCTCTCCTGCCCCTCGGTACTAGCACCAGACCATAACCACCAGCAGGTGTTACACCCACCCCCAGGTGGGCCCTATCCACAGAGGGGCCGAAGTATCTAGAGAATCGAGCCCAATCCCTGCATCACCCAGAGGAGTCAAAAGATGCTATACTCCTACACGCTGATGCCCTGCCTCGCTCTGCCCAAAAAGGCGCGGGCTGTAACTTCCTCCAGGTAAGGGAGGACACCTACTCTCCCTTGGGATAGAGCGCAGCCCTGAAAACAGACCTAACCAGGTGAGGGGGAAGAGAAACTTCCCCACGGCCCCAAG
Source organism: Ursus maritimus (assembly GCF_017311325.1). Lineage (NCBI taxonomy): Eukaryota > Metazoa > Chordata > Mammalia > Carnivora > Ursidae > Ursus > Ursus maritimus. Next base: position 8,683,127 of record NW_024424452.1, on the reverse strand, counting down.
GCTGCCACCGCCCCTCGGTCCCATGCGGACAATGAGCAGGAAGCGAGGCAGGCTCCAAGACTGGACCAGAACCCCATGGGCACAGCAGCCAGGAGGCCCACGGCACCTAAAACCCTAATTCCCCACAACCCAGGATAGGTACACAGTGCAAGAGGTAACGGCCAGGCTCTCGTCAGAAACAAGTGGCTTAGAGGCCTGGCTAGTTGGTTAAGTGACTCTGGCCCATCATTTCACTTCCCCGAATCTCTTTCTTTCTCTGTAAAATGGGGGTAATAATAGTACCAAACCCACAGTGTTGTTGTGAAGATGACATGAGACTTGGCACATCAACTCAACACCAAATGCTCGGCCTTGCGGGAAGCCCACTCTTCGTTGTGGTTGTGTGTGTGTCCGTGCGTGTATATTCTCCCTAGGAGACCCACTAAGGAGGGAGGAAGGGTTTAGAAAATTTAGACACGTTTTCCACAATAGGTAAGAGGAAAAGGATGTATAATTGAACCCTTGATTACTTAGAACCGTTCAATTAACCCACTTCAGAATCTCTTGCCCACCATCATGTGTGCCCTCTAGTGGGAGAGAGGAGTAGAAGGGAGCAGTTGGTGGGAAACTCTGCTTTCCAGACCCCCAGAAACGCCCTGACTCATGCCAGCCTAACAGCACTGCCCCTACTGCCAGACCTCTCCCAAAGTTCCTAGACCTGGAAGGTTCTAGGTCACTTCCCTGACCAATCTCCTCCTGGATGGAGCAGCGAGGCTAGGAAGGAAGAAATCTGTTTAAAGTGGCAACAGAGTTGGGGGGGGGGGTTCAGGTCAAGTCCCCATAGAGGCAACCAAAGCCTCTCAGGGAAACCTCCCCTCCCTCCTCCTGCCCTCACTCACCCCATGATCAGTGGCCTGTGTTAGAGTGGACAGCTCTCGATGGTCACCCAGCTAGGAGGGAGGCAGCAGCATCTCCATTTTACAAGGTACATAATGGAGGCTCAAAGTGCAGAGGCACGGTTCAACCGGGTTTGACTCCCAACCCTGAGGTTCTGCCCTGCACCAAGTCGGTGTGAACGCTGATTCTGGCTTATCTGTGTTTGGTTACTCCTGAGGCTGGCTGCCGATCCGCCCTGAGGATCCTAAGGGACCCGAGTCACTGCAGACTTCTCCCTCTGAAGACCTCACTTCGTGGGCTGATAGGGGGGGCCCGGCTAGGTCCCAGCCTCTGCCTGGCCTTGGCCCGCTGGGCTGGCGCCGTTCCGGGCCCCGCGCGGCCCCGCAGGTTCATCAATGGCTGAGGCCGAAGGGCCTGAATGGAGGGCATGAACCCGCCCCTTCTTAAAGGCGCCGCCTTCTCGGGCACCCACAGCCGTCCTCCCCACTATCGAGGGCGGTCGGAGAGCTCCCGGGGTGGGCGCACCGAACTGGTGACCGTGAGAAAGACGGCCTGGGCCAAATGGAGGGCGTGCCGGCCCGGCGACTGTGGACTGGATAGGGTCCTCCCGGGGCCCGCCCCCCGCCCTCGCAGCCCAGGGAAGAGACCCGGGCTCCTTCGCGACGCTCCCCAGCCAGAGACCCCTCCTCCAGGGGGCCCGCTGCGCTCCCCCCACCGCGGGCCCTGGGCCCTAGGAGGGGGCGGGGGCGCAGCTGCTCCGGAGGCGGCTCGGCCCCTCCCGCCACTCCCGCCCGGCCCGGGCGGGGGGGGGGTTGGCGAGTGGGTCCCCGCCGGGGGCGCATCCCCTCCGTCGCGCTCCCTCCCACCCGCGCACACAAAGACGACACGCGCGGACCAGGGCGCGTGCGGCCGCGCTTCCCGGGGCAGCCGTGCGCACACACACGCACGCCCTCAGGGACGGCCCGGGTCTGGGGAGATGGACGAGGGAACTGAGGACAAGCAGACCGTACCTACAGGCGCGCAGCTGCAACCGGGCGGGCCGGGGCGCCGGCGGAGCGCTGCCCCGACCGCGGCCCGGCTCCCGGGGCCCGGCGGCTCATGGCCCGCGGCGGGTTCGGGCTCCCTCCGGGCGGGCGCCGGCGTTGGCTGCGGCTCCTCCTTCCCTCGTCCGCAACCTCGAAGGCTCGTGCGCTCCTCGCGGGCCCTGCGCGGCCCCGGCTCGGCGGTCCCGGCGGCCGAGCCCCGCGCGCTGCGAGCCCAGCCCCGCGCCGCGCGCCCCGGCCCGCTCCCCTCGTGCCCCCGCCGCCGCGCGCGCCCTCGGCCCCGCCCCCGGCGCGGGCCCCGCCCCCTGCCCGCCTCGAGCCGCGCCGGCCCCGCCCCCGGCGCGCCCCTAGCCCTCCGCCGAGCCTGAACCGCGCCCGCGGCTGCTGCTCGCTAGCTTTCTTGGGGCTGAGGCGGCGGCGGCCAAACCCCGGGGCCCGGGGGGTTAGGAGCTGGCCTGCAGCCGCCCCTTTTGGAGCGAGAGTCCCCCCCCTGCGCGGAAGCGTGCCCCGGGAGCGCGGTGGGTGGGGACCGGGTGGGTGGCCCGAATAGTGGGTATATGGGGGCGTGGGCGCCCACTGGGGATGGGCGCCCGCCGGAGGCCGCCGCTGTCTTGGACCTTACGCCGCGGGAACAATGGGAGCCTCGAGGAGGCCCAGATGTCGCAACGGGGGAAGTCGACGTCTGGTTCTCATAAATCCCGAGGGCGAGCACCACGCCCCTGCTTTCGGCGCTCCCGTGCCGGAAATAGCCCAAGGCTACGGGCGGGGAAGACCTCCGAGCACGTCCATCTACGCACCTTCACAATGATGGGGAGACTGACGCCACCCGGAAGAGATCTTCAGAGGTCAAACGGGGACCGGTGGGAGGCAGACACAGCCCGGCTTCTTCACCACCGTTGTTCTGCAGCCCCCAAACCCAAGGCATAGGTTAGGCAAGACCACTCGGCTAGTAAACAAAGACTCCTGCTGGTCTTTGCGGTGCAATAGGGACTGACCGCGCAGTTGGGCCTCCAGGAGGCCAGAAAGGGGTCAGGGGAGGAGGGAGGGCAGCTCAGACATCAGACCTATTGCTTGCTCCTGGGGAGAGGTGGGAGGACGCTCGAGATCCTTCTCCCCTCCTTCCCCTGCCTCCTGCTCCAAGCCCTCAACCCCCACAGGTGGTCAGATCAGTTCTCCCTGCCAGAGGCAGAAGGTTCAGTAAGGGCAGGGAGAACTGATCTGATCACCCGTGGGGGTGGTCCTCCCCTTAGCTGAGAGTGCCTCCATCTGTTGCCCTTTTTGCCCCACAATGATCTCTGACCTCTGTGGAGAGCCTTTTAACCTTTAACAAAGCCCTGTCACCTCTGAATTCCCAGGAAGCAGGACAGGCAAAGCAGGGTTTTTATCCCAATCTTGTAGATGGAAAGGGTGGGCCTATAGATGAGCGGTGCGTTGGTGAAGGTGGAGACTGGTCTGGAGCCCTAGCTTCCTGCCCCCCAGCCCTGGGCTGCCCTCTTCCGGGGTGCTGAAGCAAGGTGGGTCTCGTCGGAGGTCCTCGCACCTAGTCTCTTCCCTTCCACACGGACGAGCTGCCCTCTCAGCGGGACCCGGGCAGCAGACACTTAATGAAAGCTTAGACGTGGACCAGCTATCGATTAGAGCCGCACACAGGCCTCTACTGCTGGCAGGGGACCAGGAGGTCTATGAATGAAACCAGGAGAGCTGTGGGAGTGTGTGTGGGTGGCCTGGCTGTGGACCCCACCCTTCTGGGAGATGGGAGAGCCTGCCCCCCCCTTGCGGGCGGACTAACCTGGTTCTGAGTAGTGGGCTGAGCTCTGCTGGTGGGCTGTCATTGGCCAGGGAGGGTCCTGGGCAGGACAACAGCTCTGATCCCCAAGGAGGAGGAAGTGAGGAGGAGCCAGCTGTTTGTGACTCGACCCGCAAGGAGGAACTGGTGGGAGATGTGGAAGTGGCAGGAGGGTGGAGGGTGTCGGTGATTGGCCAAGACCAGCTCTGTCATGGGGACAGGAATGACAGTCAGTGAAGACAGGTTCATCTGGGGTCCCCGAGGGCAGGAGCCTCTGGGGCTTCGGAGGAAGTTCTGATGGGGGAGATGGTGAGGGATGCTGAGGGTGGAACCCCAAAGAGGTGCCCCTGGATGTGTAAGCTCTAGAGTGTTCAGGACTAAAACTGAGACAGGGAGAGTACAGGGGTGTCCGGCCTGGCGCACTGCGGGGTGGGAGCTGGGTGTGGAGCCAGCTTCAAGAGCCACCTGGCCAGTGGGGTAACGCCAATCACCACAAACCAAGAGGAAGCCCCTTGGTCTGGGTGGGAAGGGACCCACATGAGTGGAGCTGGGCTGAGGCTGACCGGTGCCTCAGGGGGTCCCTGTGCAAAGCTGACACTCAGGGGGCTTGGTGGACTTGGGCTGGGCAGTACCCGGCAAGCAGGGGCTCAAGGGAAAGGGGCATAGAGTGCATGGCTCCTGGGCACACAGAAAGGGAAGGAGGGATTCCCCAGGAGCTCACATCACACGTCCAACACGCATCACACATCCAAAGGCAGCCTGATAGGTACTTTTTCTTTCTTTTTTTTTTTTTTTTAAAGGAATAGATTTCTCTTTTGACTGGGTCGCTTATCTGTTCAAGAGAACTCAGACATGGGTTTGGGCTCCAGCAAAGGTCTGGACCCACTCACGGAATTCCTGGGGGATGGGAAAACGAAGAGACCTTCTGTATGCTGGGGGTCATGTCTCACATCCGCAGAGCGGCTGAAAGGTCCAGCCCCAGCTCCCAGGCATGTTGCTACACGGACGCACCGGCCTCCTGTCCCCCCCGGAGTCATGGAGCTTGGGCACCCGCGTAGCTGCAACCATGTGTTTATTTGAAATGTGCAAAGCTGAACGCGCGAGTGCAAATCTAACTTGGGAAGATCAGACAGTGGCCCCAAGGTGGCCGTGCTGGGATGGTCCATGGCCCGTTCTGCCTTGGCGGAGAAGCACCTGGGCCCCTCAGACCAGTCCTTGGGTCTGAAAAGCCTGGGGCACAGGGCTCACTGGAAATCCCTCCTTGCCTAGAAGCCAAAATATCTTGCTAAAGAAGAAAGCAAAACTCACAATGGGTCTGGGGGCAGGGAGGAGATAACAAACTATGCCATGCTCTCTGGGGCTTCCTCTCTTCTTGCGGTGGGGTGGGGGTGGTGATAAAGGCAGGACTCAAAGCCTGCTGGCCTGTGAGGAAGGGCCCTCTGTCTCTTGGGGGGTGGAGTGGTAGATCCTAGGGGAGCCCTAGGTGAGCCCAGACCTGGCACAGAGAGGCCCAGGGGATCCCAACTGGATGAACCATGGCCAGAATTGGCAAGGACTCAATCAGCATCACAGCTGATGATGGGAGGTGACTGCCACCAGGGCTAATGGTCAGGACCCAAGCCAGGTCACCAGCCTAAGATGGGACTGAAGGGGCCCCTTTGACTCAGCCTGGCTGGGCCTCGGGGGCTTTTTGGACCTAGAGGGCCTGGTGTGGCTGACATTCTCTTAAGGGGACCTGGGACCTCGGGCACTGGTGGGTGGAGGGCGAGGGCAGTTTCTGTGGGGAATTTTCCAGGGAAGTCTAAGTCATTAGAAGCAGCTGAACAAGCAGGGGGTGGGGGGGGTGCAGCAATCACTGTCGTGTTGGGGACATCATTGCCACAAGTCACCGGCTGCCGCCCCATTGTCATTCTCGTGGAACTCGTGCAGGTGATCGGCGAACCTGTTGGGGATAGAAACCTTTGCTGAGACCAAGGGTAAAAAAAGGGAGGGAAGTGTGTGTGTGTGGGGCGGGGCCATGCACCCGGTGACAGGGTGGGTGCTGGGGAGCTGGGGGTGGGGCAGAGTGGGCGGCAATGGTAGAGGGCTGGGGGTGAGGAACACAGGAGGAGCTCGCGGCGCTGGGGGGCCCCGCGCAGGGCTGTGGTGAGACTCAGGTGCTGTCCTCACTTCTTAGCGCAGAAGGTGGCACAGTCCCTCTCCATGCTCTCGCTCCACGCCAGCTTGTACAGCACCTGGCCAGGCGGAGACACAGTGAGCTGTCTGTTCCGACACTCTGCCCCTCCTGCCGCCCCCCTCCAGCCCCCGAGCCTGGCCTCCTGGCCGTGCAGGAAGGTTCTCATGGCCCAGGGCCCAGGGCAGGAGGGCCTTAGAGCTGCCCCCGTGCCCCCTGTTTCACACACGGTCAGACAGGTCCCTGACATTGCTGCGGGTGACACTGGCAGGCCGGGACCTGGTGGGCCCTGGGGTCAGAGCTGGAGCCCAGGTTAACCACGTAAGGGCCATCTTGCCTGTGGCCTCACAGTGGACATGCCCTCCCCCATGCCGCTCCAGGACAGGGCCGTGGATGGAGTCAGCCAAGCCTTTTCCACAGAGTGGCTGGGCTGCTGCCCCAGCCAGAGGGCCTGATGGGTGGGTTTGCTGTCCCCTCGGAGGGGAGAGAAGTGGCCAGGAGCAGACAGTGTGGCTTGGGGGTGGCCCAGGGTGCCAGGCCACGATAGCGACCCTGCTGCCCTTGGAGGTACAGGAAGTATGGTGAAGGCATCCCTGGCCACCTGCCTGGATACTCACCAGGAAGACCAAGCAGTGCAGGAATAGCGTGTAGAAGAAGCCAATGGTGCGTGCCATCTTATTGGAGAGAACCAGTCGCCCCTGGGGAGCAATGAGGTGTGATGTGGGGGTGGGGCAGGCCTCACCCACCCCTGAAGGGCTGCCCCAGGTTCCCGAAGTGAGGGACCTGGGGCAGCAAGAGGAGGAACGGCAGGCAGCAGTCTCCCACTGTATAGGCTGGGCACTTGGGCCACAGGGATTCTAGGGAATGGCGCCCCCTACAGCATGATTCCAGAACCTTCCAGGAATGGTGTTACCGGACCAGGTGTCCTGAAGGAGGAGGGACCCTGTTCTAGGTCCCACAGCCACTCCCGGCAGGGCCTGTGAGTAGTAAGTGGGGTCCCTGGGGCTTCTCCAGACGGGACGGAGGGCAGGTGTCTTTGGAGGCCCAGAGTCAGAGGTTCCGGTGCGTCCCAGCTGGGCACAGAGGAGGGAACTCACCATGCTGAGTGTGGCCTTGTCCCAAGGGCTC
>NW_024424452.1:8667407-8676111 GCF_017311325.1 Ursus maritimus | reverse complement strand
GCTGGCCTGTGAGGAAGGGCCCTCTGTCTCTTGGGGGGTGGAGTGGTAGATCCTAGGGGAGCCCTAGGTGAGCCCAGACCTGGCACAGAGAGGCCCAGGGGATCCCAACTGGATGAACCATGGCCAGAATTGGCAAGGACTCAATCAGCATCACAGCTGATGATGGGAGGTGACTGCCACCAGGGCTAATGGTCAGGACCCAAGCCAGGTCACCAGCCTAAGATGGGACTGAAGGGGCCCCTTTGACTCAGCCTGGCTGGGCCTCGGGGGCTTTTTGGACCTAGAGGGCCTGGTGTGGCTGACATTCTCTTAAGGGGACCTGGGACCTCGGGCACTGGTGGGTGGAGGGCGAGGGCAGTTTCTGTGGGGAATTTTCCAGGGAAGTCTAAGTCATTAGAAGCAGCTGAACAAGCAGGGGGTGGGGGGGGTGCAGCAATCACTGTCGTGTTGGGGACATCATTGCCACAAGTCACCGGCTGCCGCCCCATTGTCATTCTCGTGGAACTCGTGCAGGTGATCGGCGAACCTGTTGGGGATAGAAACCTTTGCTGAGACCAAGGGTAAAAAGGAGGGAAGTGTGTGTGTGTGGGGGGGGGCGGGCCATGCACCCGGTGACAGGGTGGGTGCTGGGGAGCTGGGGGTGGGGCAGAGTGGGCGGCAATGGTAGAGGGCTGGGGGTGAGGAACACAGGAGGAGCTCGCGGCGCTGGGGGGCCCCGCGCAGGGCTGTGGTGAGACTCAGGTGCTGTCCTCACTTCTTAGCGCAGAAGGTGGCACAGTCCCTCTCCATGCTCTCGCTCCACGCCAGCTTGTACAGCACCTGGCCAGGCGGAGACACAGTGAGCTGTCTGTTCCGACACTCTGCCCCTCCTGCCGCCCCCCTCCAGCCCCCGAGCCTGGCCTCCTGGCCGTGCAGGAAGGTTCTCATGGCCCAGGGCCCAGGGCAGGAGGGCCTTAGAGCTGCCCCCGTGCCCCCTGTTTCACACACGGTCAGACAGGTCCCTGACATTGCTGCGGGTGACACTGGCAGGCCGGGACCTGGTGGGCCCTGGGGTCAGAGCTGGAGCCCAGGTTAACCACGTAAGGGCCATCTTGCCTGTGGCCTCACAGTGGACATGCCCTCCCCCATGCCGCTCCAGGACAGGGCCGTGGATGGAGTCAGCCAAGCCTTTTCCACAGAGTGGCTGGGCTGCTGCCCCAGCCAGAGGGCCTGATGGGTGGGTTTGCTGTCCCCTCGGAGGGGAGAGAAGTGGCCAGGAGCAGACAGTGTGGCTTGGGGGTGGCCCAGGGTGCCAGGCCACGATAGCGACCCTGCTGCCCTTGGAGGTACAGGAAGTATGGTGAAGGCATCCCTGGCCACCTGCCTGGATACTCACCAGGAAGACCAAGCAGTGCAGGAATAGCGTGTAGAAGAAGCCAATGGTGCGTGCCATCTTATTGGAGAGAACCAGTCGCCCCTGGGGAGCAATGAGGTGTGATGTGGGGGTGGGGCAGGCCTCACCCACCCCTGAAGGGCTGCCCCAGGTTCCCGAAGTGAGGGACCTGGGGCAGCAAGAGGAGGAACGGCAGGCAGCAGTCTCCCACTGTATAGGCTGGGCACTTGGGCCACAGGGATTCTAGGGAATGGCGCCCCCTACAGCATGATTCCAGAACCTTCCAGGAATGGTGTTACCGGACCAGGTGTCCTGAAGGAGGAGGGACCCTGTTCTAGGTCCCACAGCCACTCCCGGCAGGGCCTGTGAGTAGTAAGTGGGGTCCCTGGGGCTTCTCCAGACGGGACGGAGGGCAGGTGTCTTTGGAGGCCCAGAGTCAGAGGTTCCGGTGCGTCCCAGCTGGGCACAGAGGAGGGAACTCACCATGCTGAGTGTGGCCTTGTCCCAAGGGCTCAGGCTCAGGTACTTCCGCTGCCGCTCCTGAAGGGGGAGGGGGGATGAAGGGAGAACCCTGAGGGCCCCAGAGGCCCCAGCTTGCTGCAGAGAGGGACCCCGGGGGGCTGCCGGGCTCCCCTCCACTCCGCGTGACACCCTAGGCTCGCCCAACGTCTGTGTGCGCAGCTCCCAGGACAGCTGCCTCCCTCCGCGCTCTCTGGGGGCCCGTTCTGCCTGTGGGACGTCTTTCCCGGCTGGGCCTCTGCAACCTCACGTGGGGGCGCACCCGAGGCCACACAACACCGTGGGGGGGGGGGGCTTCGCTTGTCTGCCTGACCCCCAGAGCAGGCGCGTGGGGTTAGCTCACTCCCTATCACACAGCCTCACGTAGCCATCAGATACTCCTGGCTCCCTCGGCCTGCCCGGGCTGCACCCCGGGCCTCCACGGCCCCCCAGCGGGCACAGAGGCTGCCCCGGTGGTCTGGGGGTGTGTGTGGGGGGCAGTTGGCGGACAGCAGGGCTAGGCTGGGCCTCAGTCAACAGACCAGGGCCGAAGGCATGAGGGCATAGTGCAGGATGAGGCCTGGTGAGCTGGTGGTCCTCCAGGCTCCCCCGCAGCGGGCCCGTGGCTCACGCACCCTCTTGCTGAAGGAGGAGAAGGGGTCCAGGCGCTCCTCGTACTGGGAGGAGTACCGCAGCTCCGTGTCGTCACTGCCGCCACTCTGTATGAGGACCAGAGACCCAGTCACTGAGGGCCCAACAGGAGTAAGGCAGGGATTGGGCATCCTGAGGCTGGCAGGATCCCAGGGGAGCCTCAGTTTCCCCATCAGCACAGTGGAGGTCGGGGAGGGGCCCCGAGCCCTAGAGCTGGGAGAGGGCCGGGTGACAGCATGAATGTGGCTGGGGCCACACGTCCGGGAGCACGGCCCGAGCTCGGAGACTTCCTATGGGGCTCCGGGCCACCGCGACTCAGAGCAGGTAGAGGGCGCCGAAGCCACCTGGGGCTGGAGTGTACATCACAGACAGGGCTGGGCCAGGGCGGGCAAGTGGGTGTGGGAGGGGTTCGCGGGGAGTCTGCGGGTGGCTGTGGGGCAGAGGCAGGTACCAGAGTGGTGAACCGGGCACCCCCACCCCAGCTCGGCACTGGGTACGATGTACTAGTTTGCGCAGAGTCTGGCGCCCTCTGGTGGCCTGAGTGCAGTTCCAACAGGTGGAGTGGGGGATGGGGCGGAAAGTCTTGTCCTGGGGAGGCCCCCACCCTGAGTGTCACTGCTCCCTGCGCTTCTACCCGCCACCCTGTCTCCCCACAGTCACAGAAGGGTTTCCTCACACAAGGGGGGCTCCTTGTGAGGCCTGGAGGCTAAGAGAAGCCAGGGAGGGCCCTCTGACACCCAGAATGGAGTGAGTGGGTTTTTATTCTGTTTTCTTCATTTGTTTTGGGGATATTGGACCAAAGTCTTCTTTTTTTTTTTTTAAGAATGTAAGTTTACAACATATGGATTCCCCAGGGCCTATCCTGCGTGCTCAAGCGCCCTGTGGTTCAATCCTAGACCCGCTGGTGGATCACTTCCATTTCATGAGGGGACATCGGGGCCCATGGGCCTGGGACCAGGAGCCCTGCCCCGTTGCCACCTCTCACCACCTCCGGGCTGGTCCTGACGAACGAACCTGCACGGCGTCCACTGTGGGTCTCTCTCCCAGCTCAGGGAGGACAGCCGCAGGCAGGGGCAGGCTGGATGGCCTCTGGGGGTCTCTAGGCCCACTGCTGCCCAGCAGGTCACTGCCCCCAACCCTCTCGCCTTGAGGGCCTGGTCGGCCCGTCTCCTGCCAGGTACACCAGGGGCCGAATTGGGAGGGCACTTACACGTCCGGTAGCTCTGGTGGCAGGAACTTGATCTTCTCGAAGAGCTTGATGTTGCTGCACCAGGCTGTCCAGCTCACTCTGCAGGGCCTGGATGGTGTGCTGGGCCAGGCGGTTCTCCTGGGGGCAGGTGGGCAGGTGGGCAGGCAGGCAGGGTCCGAGGTGGAAAGGGTTGGGGGAAAGGCTGCCAGGCTGGCACAGGTCCTACTGCTCTCTACCCGGAGCCCCTTCTTTGCCTGTGGCCATCTCCCTGACCTTCTAGACTCTGGCAAGTCCCCTTCTCTTCCTGTGACCCCACCCCAAGCAGAAGACAGATTTGGGGCCACGTCTTGTTGTTTATGGTATCATCAACCTTTGAAAGAGCTATCGAGACGTAATTCGTATTAACAAACACCACTGTCTTTAGGTGCAGGGTTCTGTGGGTTTGTTTTTTTTTTTAAGTATGTTCGCAGTGAATATAGTGAACCGTCCCCGTGATCTCATTCCACAATATGTCTATTACCCCAAAAGGAAACGCAAGTCCATTGGTCCCTCCCTCTTCCCCTCCCCCTGGCAATCACTGATCTTTCTGTCTCTTTTGATTCGCCTCTTCTGGACATTTCATATAAATGGAATCAGACGCTATGCAGTTTTACTGTTTGCCAATCCAGGAGCAAATGAAAGGGGACGTCATTTTTCAGCTTATCCAAATGCTTAAGTCGGGGTTTTCTTCATGCTGCTAACAAAATTCAAACAGGACTAAAAAGTACACGGTAGTAGGGGGGGGGTCCCCAAAAAAAAAAAAAAAAAAAAAAAAAAAAAAGGAAGCATGGAATTATCCCATGATTCAGAAATTCCACTTCTGGGTAGCTACTTGAAAGAATTGAAAGCAGGGACTCGAAGAAACTTCTGTACGCCCATGTTCACGGCAGCATGGTTCACAGTAGCCAAAAGATGGGCACAAACCAAGGGTCCCTTGATGGATGAGTGGATGAACTAAACTCGGCACAGAGGACAATGGAATATTGCTCAGCCTTAAAAAGGCAATAAGTTCTGACACCTGCTGCCACATGGATGAACCTTGAGGACATTCTGCTCAGCGAAATACGCCAGCCGCCAAAAAGACAACTACTGTGTGATGGCACTTACACGAGGTCCCTCGTGGGGTCAAATTACAGAGACAGAGAAGCGTGGTCAACCCGGGATGGGGGAGGGGAAGGAACGTGGAGTTAGGGGCTTAGTGGGGACAGAGTTTCAGTTTGGGAAGACGAGAAACGCTTTGGATATGGATGAGGGGACGTTTGTACAACAACGTGAATGTACTTAATGCCCCCGACTGTGCACTTAAAAATGGTTAAGACGGTAAATTTTATGTTATGTGTGTTTTACCACAATTTTTATAGTCAGTACCCGATTAAAAAAAAAAAAAAACCACCTAGATTTTTAAAACAAAAGGTAGAAGGCTATAAAACACTATTCCTTCCACTTAATCTATTTGGAAGGCCTCCTTTTAAGGGCCGTCCAGTGTTCCGTTGTGTGGCTGTCCCTAGTCCCCGAGGGGAGTGTGAGTGTTTCTAGTCCCTGCTGTGAGGGGAGCACCCCCTCCTTTGAAGTCTCTTGCCCTGGAGCCCAGATCACAGGAGGTCCCACTGGAGCTGGCCCACCCTTGCCACTGGACCAGCAGCGGGCCTGGCCTGCTGTGGGCACTCAGTGAATGTCAGCCTCTCCCTGGCGCGAGCCTGGAGGCCCCATGGGGGGCAACTGTGGGTGTGGAGAGGAAGAGTCTAGAAATTCCATCATCAGCTCAAGCAATGACTCTTCGAGAAGGATGGTAACCTTCCTGGCTCCTGCTCGAACCTGGAGAGCTCAGGGATGACCTGGGCTGGCTCTGGGGGATGCGGAGTCTGCCAGGCTGGGACAGCAACCCCTCCAGGTACTCTTCTGGTCTGTCACCAGGCCCTCTGCAATCCGATCCAGCATCCAGTCCCTCTGTGGGCATGCCCTGGCCTGGGCCTTTGTGTCCCGGACATCCCTTTCTCATGCGCCTTTCACTTCCTCCCTGACCCCCTCTCTAGTATCCTGTTCCCCCTTCCAGGACCCCAGCCACCCTCCTGGCACTGTGTCACCACAGGGATGCACCTCACATTAAAGGTCACCTTTGCAGACCACCCCTTTCTTGTGGCGCCCCTCCAGGAAGGCCCCCAGCCGGGTGCTCTCCCAGTCCCATGGGGCTCCTCAGCGTTTCCAGATTGTTCCTCCTTACAGGGCTCAAAGACCTTCCTCTCTCCAACCTGCCCTTGTCTCCAGTCCCCCACCTGATTAAGACGGTTCTTCCTGGACGAGGGCGACCACTCTCCAGTTGTCTTCCCAGGCCAGGTTCTGTCCTGAATTGGCTGCTGAGTGACCCTTCTTACCCTCCATTCTGACAGTGTCACTCCCTTGCTTAAATCCTTGGGTAGCCCGCCAGCCTGGCAGTAGGGCCCTCTGTGTCTTGTTCCTGCAGGCCTGGCATAGCCTTTCGGACTTGTTGGCCCCCTGTCTCTGCTCACGTAGGCTCCTCTACTTTGAGTGTCTAATTCTTCTTTCAAAGCCCAGCGTGCCATAACCTCCTCCAGGAAGCCCTCCCTGACTGCACAGAACAAATCTAACCCCTCTGTGGTTTACAGTCTGTGACACATCTCTCTGCCCCCAAGCCTGTGTGTCCCCCACTGTGTCCTCAGGTCCGGGGGTCATAAGGGAGGGAAGAATGTGACTCACAGCCTCTAGCTCCTGGTTCCGGGCACGGAAGCGCTCCCTCTGGCTGGAGATGATGGACAGCAGCGAGTCTACCTGGCCCTCGGGGAGGGTGCCACTGGATGGTGCTGAGGGTCCTAGGAGGTAGGGGAGAGTGGCTTGGGGTGGCAGGAGGCAGAACCCACCAGGGGATCCTCAGGTCAAGTTGCCCCAGCCCAGAGGGAGCTCTGGCCAAGGGCCATGAGGTAGAAGTCATAGGTATCCGGGCACAGGTGCTGAGAGGCTGGGGAAGGGCAGGGGTGTCCGGGGGAATTGGGATCTAGGAGGGGAGGGTCCCGGGCAGCCTCCCTGCCCATACTGTTGGAGGGCCCCAGGCCCCCGCTCCTCAGTACTTGGATCTGAGACCCCTGCATCTGTTGGGCTAGGCCCTCCCCCCTTTCCCCCGCTCCTGGGGAAGTGAAAGGACACTGAAAGTACTGGGAAGCCGTGAGAGCCTCCCTCCAGTGTCCTGGCGGCAGCCCCAGGTTCCTCCTCGATACTGATGCCAGAGGGGGCCACCTCCCCGCAGCGCTGGGAGCTCTCAGGCTGCGTCTCCATGCTGAGGCCTCCCTGGGGAGCTCACTACCACCCACCAGCCACCGATAGGCCATTGGCAGGGCAAAGGGGGCGAGGGTCCTAGGTGGGGGTGTCAAGCTAAGGCATAGAAGGGCAAGTGGTGGACCCAGCCCCCCTCTTTTTGGTGGCTGCTGCGTTGCTGGGTTGGGGGGCCCTCACCTTCTTGGAGGAAGGGGAGTGCTCTTCAGGGATCAGGGCTCATGCGGTAGCCCCTCCTTTCTCCTTTCCCTGCTCCCACCCTGCCCATCGCTGTGTCGGAGACAAGCCAGCCCCTCCTTACCATAGAACAGGGCGGTGGCCTCCTTGATGGGCTCTGGGATCTTCTCCAGGCCGTGCTCAGCTGCGCCCTGCAGTGGGGGCAAGAGGTGGTCAGCTGCTCTACGTGCCACTGAATGTTCCAGGGCGTCAAGCAAATGGGGGGTAAGGAACAGGTGGGGCGGTCTGGCGGCAGGACTGGGCACCCCAGTGGCCACAAGAGGCCTGGAAAGGATGCCTCCTGTGGGCCCCCAAAGGGAAGGCTGGGCCTTGGGTTGACCCTGAGGAGGGAGCTCTGTGGTAGTGCTGTCACGGGCCACTCGGCCCTGCCGGGCCAGCCCAGCTGCTGTCTCCGAGCCCCATTTCTTTATCTAGAAAATGTGGTGGGTGACAGAGCCGGGCCTCAGGTCCTCTAGCTGTGGGATGGGTGGGTCATCCTTCCTGGCTTCTGCCCACAGCTCGCAGGGCAGAGTTCCAAGTCTGCGCCTGTGCCCTATGGCCCGGTGTCCTGATCTGGGCCTTTGTGGTGAAGTGTGCAGGCAACACTCAGGCTGTGGGTGACAGCCCTGTGGGCCTTGTGGGGGCAGGTGGACACCAGTTGCCCGAGGAGCCGGCCGGTTAACCTGTGAAGTTTTACTGGGTAAGGGCTCAAAGCCAGGGGCGAGTGGGGAGGGGGCAGGGCAGAGGGGGCGTGCTCACCTCGGCGTCCGGCCGCTGGATGGACTGGATGGTACTAAGGTCCTGCTCCAAGCGGGCGATCAGGTCCCTCTGCTCAGCTGCCGTGGCCGTGGCCTCGGTGACGTGGACTTGCAGCTCTGCGCAGCGCCCTGTGCCAAAGGAAGACGTGGCCATCAGAGGGAGCCTGGTATGGGCCGTGGTGCCTTCCCCACTCTCCTCTCCAACCCACAGTGTAAGGGACCGCCGTGAGGCCAGCCAGCAGGGCCACTTCTGGCCCGAAGAACTCAGTACGCTCCTGAAATTCTCTAGGCAGGCGAAGGAGCCCAGGGCAGGGGACCCATTCCCCCCTGGCTCTGCCACGACCAGCCGGGAGCCTGGCCAGCCCGGCTAGCCCCTTGCTTTCTCTAGGCCTCACTTTGCCTCTGTCAGGCAAGGCAGGAACGTGGAGCCCAGCAAATGCCAAGTTTCTTCCAGGGCTGTGCTCTGGCATAATGACCAGAGGGAGGGCTCAGGGGTAGGAGTGGGGGAGAAGGGAGGTGCGGTCAGGGGTGGGGGGCCTGCTTTAGATCCAGCAGGAGGTAGAGGGGGTCCTGCCTCTGGAGCAGACACCAGACTCACTTGGCCTCTCCACCAACAGGCTCCAGCTCAGTGAGGGGGAGGGGGTGGCCCCCCACCCCCAGGAATCCCCTGATCCACAGTCTCTACCCCCCCCCCCC
>NW_024424452.1:8659795-8667397 GCF_017311325.1 Ursus maritimus | reverse complement strand
CCCCCCCCCCCCCAGCCCCAAGCGCCAAGTGTTGTCTTTGCAACAAAAGCCAATCCAAAATCATTCTGTATGGAGACCTTCCTGTCCTTTCGGAGGGTGGGAGATGTTGGGAGAGTCTCCCAGTCCAGGCCTGGGGGGGGGGGGTAATCATCAGCAGCCAGTAGCAGGGAGGACAGTGGGTGACTGGGAGCAGCCCGGGTCTCAGTTCTAAATGGCGGCCACACATCTTGCTCAGGGCCGCAGAGAAGGTGGTGGAGGCGCTGCGCTTCGGGGTAGGCGGCATGGCCACCAGGGGGCACTGTGGCACCAGAAATGCCCAAAGGCTCCAGGCCAGGGGCAGAGTCAGGAGGATGGCCCCGTACCCTCCCTATCACCGTGTGGCCTGCCAACCTGGCCTTGGCTGCGCTCAGCGTCCTGAGGGGGCGCTGACCTCACCCCCACCTGCTCCATCTCCTGGGTGCCCGCTGCACGCCAGACTACACATCTTGCAACAATCCAATCAGTCAGAAAAGGTGATCCCCATTTGACAGATGAAGAATGGAGGCCTCTTGGTCCGGGACCAAACCCCAGGGTGTCCCCTCCAGGCCATGTGCAAGCCCTTCCTCAACAGTTGGGTGGCGGGGTGGGGGTCTGGCCTTCAGGCTGTAGACTGTGGTGATAGGAGGGCCGGGGTGGAGGTGCAGGGAACTATGGTGGGGGGGGGCTGAGGTCTAGCTGGAGGGAGCCCTCAGCCCCAGAGGTGTGCCCGCAGCGTGGTGTGGGGGCCCAAGTGCCACATGAGGGGTAGGTAAGATACCAGCAAGAAGACTGCTTGCACTGCTATTTCACCTGGCACGGTCTTGGTCAGGCCCCTGCGGTAAGGGGGTGCCCGTGCCTGCTCACTGTTTTGGGATGCCCCAGCCGGCGGGTGCCAGGCCACTTTTCGGAGCTGGCCTGGCCGGCTTGCCCCAAACGCGGCTGCCCCTGCCCCCAGACACTGGGCTAGCCATCGAGGGGATCTCTGGGGGGGAGCAAAGCTGAGAGTCGGGAGTGGCCGTCCCCGAAGAGGGGGCTCTGGGCAGAACTGAGGGCTGGCCGCCTGCACTCCCAGCAGACACGGAGCTTGGCTGCCCGTGAGACACGGAGAAGGGGCTGGGCGAGGCGGGGCGGCAGAGGTGATGGGGCGAGGCTGAAGGCAGGCCCCGGGTGTGGTGGGACACCAGAGGCTGCCGAGGCGGGGCCGGGAGCCCAGCTGGACCCTAGCAGCGAGCTGTCGCTTCACGCCGGGGGGACGAGAAGGCCGGGCAACTGCCCATGTGGGCATCCACCCCAAAGGAGGGGCCTTGGTTACAGACCTTGCTCAGAGACCCTACCCCGGAGCCACTTCAGTCTGCTCTGTTGGGGTCCCCTGGCTGCCACTCCCTGCTTTCCTCTGCCTCCTTGCTGGGGGAAGGAACAGCAGACCAAGAAGTTGGGGGGCACCTCTTCAGGTGGCCACTTGGTGTCAAAGGAGGTCCTGAGCTGGACTCTGGCAGAACTGGCCTTGGATTCCGGCCCTGGGGCAAGGCAGTAGAAGGTACTGGAGGCCGTTGTGACCCCTTTGTTATATAGAACCCAGGAGGTGAGGCCTGTGCCTGGAGCTGGTTCCCCAAACATGGAAGGGGTGAGCAGCAGCATGGGTTGGGTTCCGTGAGTAGGGGGTGCTAGTGGAGCCGCTAAGGGGTCCTGTGGATGGGGGAGTGGGACCCAGGGCCTGAGGCCAGAGATGCAGGCTGGGGAGAGCTCAGGGCACCCCCCTCCCGCCCCGCCAGGGCAGCGAACATGGAAGCCCAGAGACAGCCGTGGTGAGAATGGCCAGAACATGCAGGAACGCTGACATTTTCAGGGGTGTCCCAGAAAAGATCCAGGGAGGAGGTGGCAGGAAGCAGGTGCCAAGTTGAATAGGGACAGTCGGTGAGTAAGGAGGGGTCGCCGGGGTCTCAAGAAAGGCTGAGCAAGGAGATGGAGGGAAGCCTCTGGTCAAAGTGGTGGTGGAATGGGGGAGGTGGCAGGGGAGGGACCTAGGGACACGCCCATTCTGGACAGATGCCAGATGGCACAGCACGGAGTGGGGCGGCGTGCTCAGGAGTACGGAGCATGCAGAATGCGGTATCTAACAACGAGGGGAAAACCTACTGAGAAGGAGAGGCTGGGTGGGGGCAGGTGTGGGGGCGGGAGTGACTGACAGACGAACGCTAGTGGGATAGAGAGAGGACCCCTTGCCTCTGCAAGGTGGCCCATGTAAGACGGGCCAGACAGCCTCCCCCTGTGAAAGTTCGTGGGGTCTTGTCCTTTGGGGAGAATCTGGGAAGGCTTCTTAGGTGTACTGCACAGAGGGGACAAAGAAATCAAAGCAATGTCAAGGTCAAGACTTAGGTCAAGGCACGATTTCCTTCCTTTTTTTTTTTTTTTAAGGATTATATTTATTTGTTTGTCAGAGAGAGAGAGCGACCACAAGCAGGGGGAGCAGCAGGCAGAGGGAGAGGGAGCCCGATGCGGGACTCTACCCCAGACCCGTGGGATCATGACCTGAGCTGAAGGCAGACGCTTAACCGACTGAGCCAGCCAGGCGCCCCAAGGCACGATTTCGGACTGCGGATTGATTAAATGCAGAAACTTATCACAACTGGATGGCAGGCCTGGGGTGTCGTGTTCACGGCTTTCCCGCTGGTGGGGGGCCCCGCCTTATTCAATCAGCCCCCTGCTCATCGCCCGCCATCTCTGCACCTGTCTGTCCCCACAGGTGGCCAGAGATGAGTGCTGAGCTCCCAGAGCTGCAGGTGGCAGCCCCTTGCTCCTACGCTGGGGGCCCCAGCCAGGGTCCTCCCTCTCTCCTGTGGCATCGGCTCTTGTGCTCCTTTCCACAAGCGCACAAGCGTGTTGGGCTCTGCCGTGTCTCACACACACACACACACACACACACACACACACTCCCCTCGACTCTACTTCCTCTC
Source organism: Ursus maritimus (assembly GCF_017311325.1). Taxonomy (NCBI): domain Eukaryota; kingdom Metazoa; phylum Chordata; class Mammalia; order Carnivora; family Ursidae; genus Ursus; species Ursus maritimus. The sequence goes on along the minus strand of NW_024424452.1, from coordinate 8,664,425 downwards.
CTGCAAAAATCTCCGAAGAAGTTAACCTGTTCTTGGGTCCACAACCTTAAACCTTTCCCTTCTGACTTGGACGCCCACTATGCCACGTGTCCCTGCCAAGGTGGCCGAAAACCCCGCTCATCGCTGTGTCCTCAGCCCTCGTCTTCCTGACCCGCCGGCTCCTGGCTTCCAGGGCACCGCGGCCTCTCGGGCCTCCTGCCCGGCTGGCTGCTCGCTCTCCTTCCTTTGCTGCTCCTTCTCCCTGCTGAGCTCTCAATGCTGTGGGACCCAGACGGTGTCCCCACAAGGCAGTGTCCCCACACGCCGCTCTCCTGTCCTTCACTCCGGCCACTTGGCGTGCCACTGAAAGGTGGCGATTCTCCAGCACGTCCTCCAGGCCACTCCTCTCCCTGAGCTCACTGCGTGGAGTCCAAACTGGTCCAAACTGGAGCCCGATCCCCATCCCTCAAACCTGCTTCACCCCAGCAGGACCCCCCTTTGCACAGCCTGGGAGGTGGTGTCCTCAGGGCTGGGGAAGCAGTGGCTCACCCCAGCGCCCGTCCTCGCTCTTCTCTATCCCTCCTTTCCTCTAATCTGTCTCAAGTCCTATTTTGGGCTCTACACTCAAAATACATCCAGAAGCCAATCGCTTTTCACCACCGCGCCACCTGGTGCAAATCATAGCCTCTGGGCCTTACGGCAACAGGCTCCTCACCGATTTGCCTTCTTCCACCCTTAGCCCTGCAGTCTAGTCACAAAGCAGCCTCCAGAGAGAGCCTTTTAAACAGTCAGATTAGACCACCCTCGGTCCAAACCGTCCAATGGAGCCTACGTCCCTCAGAGTAACAGCCAAAACTCTGCAACGGCCTGCAAGGCCCCACCTCCTGCCCCGCGTCTCCCTCCTCTCTCTGGCCTGGTCGCCTACCACTCTTTCCCTTGGTGGTTTTGCTTTGGCTATTCTGTCTCCCAGGCACATCTGTACCACAGGACCTTTGCACTTACTGTTTCCCCTCTGCCTGGAATGTTCTTACCTCAGGCATTGGCATGGTTCATCCCCTCCCCTCTGTCAAGACTCTGTTCACATGTTACCTTCTCGCAAGGCCTACCCTGACCACTTGATTTAAAGCTTTAACCCCTCACCTTGCTCTTCCAATTGCCCTTACCTTGTTTTTCTCCTGTAACACTGACCACTGTGTAAGGCACCGCGTAATTCACTTACTTATTCGGTCTACCGTCTGGCCTGACAGGCAAGCTCCTTGTTTGTCCCCTGCTGTGACGCAGATCAGTGGCGCCCTCTCTGCCTATCCGCTGATGGGCTGAGTCCACACCTCCCGGTGGGGAAGCACCCATTCATTTAGACAGAAGGTTGCAAAGGGATTCCCGGGGCACGGCCTCCCGGGCTGGGTCTGAGCTGGGTCTGAGCTGGTCTGAGCACTTTCTTCCCGGCTGGGATCCCCGTACCCCGAGCATGGCTGCAGCCGCTCTTTACTACATCTGGTCGGATGGAGAGAACAAGCCTCAACTACAGCCACCGCTTCCAGAGTCAGCTTTGTTTTCCCCACGGTGCGGCTGCCCCCCGCCCCCACCCGCCCTGCCCGCACCCAGGAGCTGGCTCTTCCTCTGACTTGCTACATTGCTCACTCTGTGCACCTGCTTCCCCTCACTCTGGGGTGCCCTCCCTGCCGCCTACAAATGCCCTTTCCCATTTTAAGGCTTGGGCTGTGGTTCTGCGCGCTCCGTGTCCCCTCTGGGCTGGGAGCGGCTTGAGGCTGCCGGACTCCCAGCCTGGAGCACGTCCCTGGCACAGGGCAGTTCTCAGTGACTATCTGCTGACTATGCCAGGGAAGGAGCCCCCAGACTCCTCGACTCAGCACTGTTGACATTTGGGGCCACATCATTCTTTGTTGGGGGTGGGGAGACAGTCCTATGCCTTGTAAGGTGTTTACCAGCATCTCTGTCCTCTCCCCTCTAGATGCCAGCCCTGCACAGCGGTGACAGCCCCAGATGCCGCCAGACGCTGTCAAGTGTCCCGAGGGGCAAAGTCACCCCCAGGCGAGAACCACTGTCCCAGAGAATCTACTCTCCTCAAACACGAGAGGCTCCTGGGCTTGGGGGTCCCAGGGTGGGGAGCAGCCTCACCAGATGCTCCAGTCAGACGGGCTTCTAAGAGCAAGCCTCCTCTCGGGACGGCCCGCCCCCCAATAAGACTGAGGCGCAGGGAGGGGCCTGCCTTCCTGTCTGTGGCCCAGCCCAGCGTGGCAGCTTCAGCCACAGAGGAACTGAGACTTGAATTTTTAGCAGAGGCTGGAGCCTGCGGGCGTCACTGGGCATCACTGGGCGTCACTGGTGGTCAGGCCGTGGCCGCCGGTGCCCTGGCTAACCCGCGCGAGCGCCTGCTCCCGTGTCGGGGCTCCTCCGGCTCCAGCACAAGGTGGAAATGGCTTTGACCCGAGGGAGCTGCCCCAGCCACCAAAGTCGGTGACATAACAGCCAGAGCAACCGCCACCACTGACACGTCCTGAGTGCCTGCCGTGGGCTTGGGCGCTGTAATGAACAGTCTACAGCTGTCATCGTTCAGTCCCTCCCCCGCCCCCCCCCCCCGGCAGCCCTGCGAGTCTGGCAGTATTATATCCCCTCCACGGAGACAGAGATGGAAGCTCAAAGCAGCTAAATCCCTTCATTCTCTCAGAAAGGGTTTCCGGAGCTTGACTAGGGCTTGCCCCAGGTCGCCCGGCAGCCGGGAAGAGAAGACGCGGGGGCTCGAGCGCATTGCCACGCGACCACACGGGAGGGTCCCGATGCCTCACTGAGAAGTGAGCGGGGTCCTCCAACCTCACTCCCCGGAGCCCCCCACTCCGCTGTCCCAAACAGAGCAGCCTTTCACCCGTCCACAAACCGATTTCTTGAAAAAAGAAAAGAAAGGCCCTTCCTCTCGACATTCCGAGAGCCCAAGCTTCTTGGAAGAGGCAGCTGCTTCTGAACGCCCGTCCAAGCCTGGGCACGCGCTGCGCCTCCCGCTTCCACGAACGTGGCTCACCCCACCCTGCGGGGGGCCAGACGCAGGTCAAGGGTCTGGTGACCAGAAGCCCCCCCCTCAATCCAACATCAAATCAGCTCCCCAGAGTCCTTGGGGTTCTCAGCTCGCCCCCACGTCCCTGCGCAGGAACCAATGCCATGCCCAAGAGGAGACCAGCAAGCCGCGTGCCCCCCAAAGCCAGCACGCTAGGGACTGTGCAGGAGGCAGCAATGTACCCCAACCCAAGGCAGCCGCTCGGAGGCCCTTTCAAAAACACAGGCAGACAGGCTCACCCACTCTGATGATTACTGCTGACCCTTGAACAACACGGGTTCGAATCGCACGGGTCCACTTACACGCGGATTTTTTACAGTTCCCCAGCGTAAATGTATTTTCCTTATGATTTTCTTAATCACACTTTTTTCTCCCTCTAACTTACTTCATTGTCAGTATACAGTATATTATACGTATACATACAAAATATGTGTTCGGCGACTATGTTATGGGTAGGGCTTCGGGTCAACAGTAGGCTATTAACAGTGACGTTTTGGGGGGAGTCCAAAGTTTTACGTAGATTCGCGACTGCATCGGGGATCGGCGCCCCCGATCCCCGGGTTTTTCAAGGGGTGGCCTTGGCCTCTGTACTTCCTCGGGTCATCGTACAAGCTCCGTCATTTTGTTCAGACCCACTTGACTACAGGGAGAGGGAGGCCACACACAGGGAGGCCGTGACTCTGCCCGGAGCGGGGGTGCAGTCAGAGCATGAAACTTCGCTCCCTTCTGTGCCTCGGGAGCTGGCCGTTTACAGAGTCAGGCCTCCGAAACCATGTGTAACTATAGTTTTGCTTAATTAAATTTCACTTTAAAAGCACCAGGGGAGACTTTCTGGGTTAAAAGGCTTTGTGCCAAGTGTTCTTTATTTTTTTACATTTTATATTTTAATTTAGTTACCAGATCTTTAAAGAGGGGGGCATACCCAAACCAGCCATTGGAAAAGCAGCAGAATGTTAGCGGAGTCAGACTCAGAACAGAGCTCTGCTGGTTTTATCCTAATTTCTCCCATCTGTCGGGGCAGACATTGGGGGACAGCTCTGGCCACGCTCAGGTCCGAGCGACCCGATGAGACTCAGGGCTGCCGGGAGCGCCTGGCGCTGGCGGGAGACTGTCCTGTGCTCGCGGGGGCTTCTCCCACGGGAGGGAGGAGGGCTCATGCTTCTGTACCACATGTGGGAGCGTCGCATTCTGAAACCTACAAATTACTGCACGACAAACCAACCCCCCGCCCTGTCACACATCGGCGAGGATGGCGAGTCTTTCCCAACCTTCTAGATCTCAAGATGAGAAACTGCTTCAGTCACGAGCACATGGGCCACCTAGCAGCCAACTCTACAGAGCTGTCTTGCCTCCAGCCCCGCGCGCCGGCTGGAGACCCCTTCTTGGGAGCCCGAACATTCCAGAAACCCACAGACACCGTTTCCTCCTTCCACTCACTTGCTCCGGTTACCGGGTACCCCAGGGGGCTTGTCTTTGACATCAGGATTCAGGGACAAAGTGAGAGACGCTCCCCCCCCCCCACCACGGCCGCCAACACACACACACACACACACACACACACACACACACACACACACACAC
>NW_024424452.1:8624382-8659785 GCF_017311325.1 Ursus maritimus | reverse complement strand
CACACACACACACACACACACACACACACACACACACACACACACACAGCAGGTTTGGCCAGGCCACTGGCTGGGTGCGGGCTGCCCTGCAGGGGTACCTGGCCGCGGCCCCCGGGCACCCGAGCCCCACTCAACTGGGCTGCCACCAACAGCCTGGCCCGGCGCCGTCGGCCACCATTCCCGGTCCTCGCGAGCCTGAGCGACAAGCGATGGTGTCCTCATTTCACAGACAAGGAGGTGGACGCCAGGAGGGTCAGCATTTCAAGGCTACCCAGACAGGAAGGCCCACGACAGCAAGCAGGGACGCAGGCCCGGCTGGAGACGCGGTGGAGGGCCTGCCCAGACCCCCACGCATCCGACCCCACGCCAGGCCTCTGCGGCCACCTGCCCGGCGGCCCCACGTGACCACAAGCACCGGCGGAGGGATGGCTACCTCGGGCACGGCAACTCTTGAGGTGCCCTTTGGACCCAGAATGAGAGTGTTTGCTGCTTCTCTTCAGGCCGGGGCACTTTAAATAAAAACAACCCACGCGTTCTTGTGTTTGTATAAAAGATATTTACTTCAATTATCACACCTAGGGTGCTAGTGAATAATAATAATACATGGTGTGAGTTTCATACAGTGATATTGCTTCTCCATATCATATAGGGACCGTTGTACAGTGCTGAGAACAAACATCGTATGGCTAACCAAGGACAGAAGGGACAACGCCAGGGGCCGACGGGTGCCTCCCCCACCCCCACGCCAGCTGGATCAACTTTTGACTCTTAATGTCGAAAACAAATAGCAAAAAAAAAAAAAAAAATGTTACCGGAGATGGGCCACAGCAACACAACAGAGGCTTCTCGAAGCTATTTGTACAAAAATGACGCCTTTTTTTTGTTGTTGTTGTTGGTTTTTTTTTTTGTCTTTTTTTTTTTTTTTTTTTTGTTTTTGGTCAATTGGGTCTCTGTGAGGATTTAAAAAAAAAAGTCTGTGATTGTATTAACAAACGAGCTCTAAAAACATCTAAGACTTAGTGCGTTACAGAAAATATAAAATACTGCTAAAATGTAAAGACACCACGATACACTGGGGGGGGAGCTGAGCTTATGGAAGGTATTCCGGAAGAAGTCCGCCACTCTGCGAGCGAGCTTGTCTTGTGCTGTTAGTAGTCTGGACAGGAGCGTGGCGCTACCCGCTCTCATGGCAAGTAGTTATTGCACGTTGCAAAGAGCTAGGTCTCACTCAGCGGAAAGGGACGCGGGGAAACCCACCTTTCCTTTTTTTTTTTCCCCCCACTTCTATTTTCCGACGAATCATTCTCAAATGCTGTCAGAATTTTTGCATGAATCCTCACGTCTCCAAAATGCACAGCATTTTCCGAGGGGTCTCGGTGGGACAGGAGATGCCCGTTTTCTCAAGGAAAGAGGCAGAAAACGGCTCAAGAGAGAGAAATGCATAGACTAATTCGAGAGAAATGAAAACCCTTTGGTGGGGCGGGAGGAGAGATAGGGGTGGTGATTTCATCGGAGGGCTTGCTTTCAAAGAGATGAGAACGAGATCGGGACCCCCCAACGATTTCAGAGAAAGGAAGAAGTCATGGCATGGAAAGTGAGGCGGGGGTTTGGGGGGCCCTCTGGGAGCGGCCGAGGGGGGCGGCTGTGTGGCCCCACCTGGACCTCGGCCTGCAGGGGAGCCCCCTCCTCCTCGGCCCGGGAAGCCAGCCCCACCTCACCTTCACACCTGATTCGCAAGCAACGTGTTCCCCCTCCACACTTCACCACATCAAGGGGGAGAGGGGCTCCCCCACGACCTCCCTGCCGAGGGTCCTCAAGCCACAGCCGGACTCGGAAACACTTGTTGCTTCGCAAGATGGTTTTGACCCAACTTTGTAGGCAAGGGGAACAACCAACAAGAACGACAAGAAAAGCCAACAAAACAGAGCAACCCACGCGAGCCTTGCAGGAAACCACTCTCTCCCTCGGAAGCCGTGGTCTCGACCAGGCCGCCGCGCCCGCTCTGACCAGGGCTCGCTGAGACTTCATGAACCCAGAAGGCTTACCAGAGGCTCTAGGAGGCTTTGGGGAACTGAACTTTGCTTTTCTAAGTCTCTGCAACTCCTCACACAAGTGTTCTTCAACTCTCTCATTGAAAAGGTTAGACATGTGGAGACCACCAGTTTCTGAGTGGCTACTCTGGAGACAGAGGTCTGATTCTGCTGGAGAAGCCCCCTCTGCCCCCCAGTCAAATCCCAGACCCTTCGGTTCTTTTCGGGGGTGGGGTGGGTGGGAGGGGAGAGGGCAGGAGGCAGAAGACAGTAACCACCGGAGCGACAGCAAAAGGCATTTATAGCAACAACAACACAAAACAACAATACACTCCCGATAAGAACTTAAATGATTAACCTCACAATAAATAGAAGAGGATAGAAATAAATTTTTTTTTTCTTCTTCTCAAGGAAACATCCTTTTATAATTATCCTCACGCACACTGGCAGGTCAGTAGCAGTCACTCCAACTCCACAAGAAAAGGTTAAGTGCTGGAAGGGATGGCTGTGGTCTCACGCTCGGGAGGGTTCTTAGCTGCTGAGTCGCCACCCCCCCCACCCCCCCACCCCCCCTGCCACCCAGCCAGCGCTTCCCGCCCGGGGCCTGCGGGCCCTGCGCACCTAGCTCGGTGGTCAGTGGTCAGCGAGAGGCAGGCTGAGCAAGGGGGGGAGGGGGGCTGGGGAGGCCTGTTTTCCCTTCGGTTCATGAAGAAACGGAACTACAGTGAACATACTCACCCACAACCTGAATCGTCCTGGTCTAAAGCTTACTTTGAGTTCATTTGGTGTGCAATACGTTCTCTCTTAAAAACGAAGAAAAATGATTTCTATTGCACAGAGCTTTTTACACAGTCATCTACTTAAGTGCTTTTCGTTTAAAGCGAACTACCAAAAAAAAAAAAAAAAAAAAAAAAGCAAAGAAAGCAAAGAAAAAGATGGAAAAAATGAAAAAGGAGAGGAACTTTCAAACAAAAGCAGCCCCGTGCCACTTTTTCAATGCATCTTGCTGAACGGTGTCTGGTTTCACCAACGGAAGCCCCAACGCTTCCGTACACACTGTGCTTCTGAGTATTTTCCATAGGGATGTAGCCGTGACATTGGGATATAAGGCACCTTTCCTTTCTGATCACAGAAAGCTTGATACATAGCATATAGCAATATTTTGTGGTAGAAATTAAAGCCTAAACACTACAGAAATGACAGTAACATAGACTATACGTAACATTACTGGAGAAACTATAAGGACCCATGGAAAGCAACTCAAAAGTTATCTTCAAAGGTTAATAACAGGGGGTTGGGGAAGTGCACATTTCTGCATAGCCTAATGCCTTTCTCTCGCTAGCCTTTTTTAGGAATCTTCGCCTACAACGCCCAACTTTTAAAGTTAGCATTCCGGAGGAGACTAGGCGCTTTGGAAATGTCTTGTTAAAGCTAAATGTCACTTCATGCAAAAATTAGAATGGAGATACCACGGACACCGTGGTCACAGGCTCTTTGGAGGGGAGGTGGAGGAAGGACGGCAGCAAGGCCTGGGCAGGTGCTGGCAGGTCCCGCAAGTGGGAGAGGCTGGGAAGCTGCATTTCCTCCTTCCCTGGTGAGGACAGGCAGGGGACTCGGGCGGGGCTCATTTCCTGCCCGGCTTACTGCCCTCCACGCCCCTCCTCTGCCTTCCTGATTCACTCCGAGGGTTTGGGCCTCTGCTTTCAGCACATCTCTAAGGGTTCTTTCCGGAACTTTCCTCGGGAACTTGTTTCCTGGCAGTTTTCGTCTACAAAAAGGCAGAAACTGGTGGGAATGGATATACTGTTGCCAAACGACCCTCCTCTCAGCAAGCGTGCCGGCCTGACCGACGTTCAGTACGCAGGGAAACGCAGGAAACTCCGGTACTCTGTCACACTGGAGGCCCAGGCCACCATCTTGCCACTTGGGGTGGGAGCTCCGCCTTGGGGGCCACCAAGGCTCCCCCGTTGCCACCAAGGCCATCACGAAACCACAAAAGCACTGGGGGGGAATTCCCGCTGCGGGCTTTTCCTGACAAATGCCCAAGCGCCCGATGACAGCACAACTCGTCAGTCTCTCACTTCCAATTCTTTTCCACCAGGAGAACACTGGCCACCAAAGAGGATGGACCCACGTCTAACCAGCAGCTCTGGGAGCTGGGTTTGTTTTCTGCACTGCGTAGAAACTGGCATATTCTTTCGGCAAGAGTCGTGTGATTGACGACTGGGTTTGCAGACGGGAGAATGCCATTTCCTCTCCCGTCTTCGAGATGCTTCCAAAGGAGGTCTCACAGTGGAGCTGAAATCATAGCCTCCCTGTGCCAGAGACAAATAAAGACCGCGTTCCCCAACACCAGACAGAAATCCTAGGGAAGTGTCCTCACGTGGCCAGTTAGGGGCAGCCCAGGGCAAGGGAAATGGCTCTGACAGATCTTAACAGCTGAGCAGGAATGGGCAGAAAGCAAAGGCAGGCCAGAGCAAGGCCCTCTGAGGCCCGAGACCGCCCCTGCCTGCAAAGGAAACAGCTGTCAGAGCGTCAGGAACAGGTGGAAGTCAAGAGAAAAATCCATGTGCCTCGCGGAGCACAGCTGTCTGTCCAGGTTGTGCTCACAAAAGAGAAGAGGGAAAGCAGCCTGCCCACCAGGCCCGGATACACTCATGAACACCACGCTTCTAGCGCTCTCCACTCCCCCCACCCCCGAGAGCCCACTTGTGCCTCGCGCTTCTGAGGGGAGGGGAGTGAGGAGTCACGTCCCGTGGGAGCACAGGTTAGTGAGGTAGAAGGGGACAAATGAGGAGTGTGCCGACAGGGAGGACATCCAGGGAGGGAAGCAGACCTCTTGCCTGAAGGGACGTGGCAAACAGCCACCACGCTGGCCACACAGGCCCGAACCTCGCCTTGCTACGTCTCCCCCGCACGGCTGGCTTGCTGGCCTCCCAAAGCGGGGGCTTGCGATGGCTAAGGGCAGACTCTGGTTTTTACAGGCCTGTCGAGAGGCACCTGTCATAGTGCATTTAAGTCAATGGCTGTTGTCCCCCAGCTCAAGATGGAGTGAAGTCACTACCACCGTTCCACTCGGCGCGCATCCCAGAAGGGCGCACATCTACTCCCCCTGGCTCCTCTGCAGTCTTCGGTGAGGTTTGTTTTTCTAAAACGAGAGGGAGGAGAAACATTGCATAGAATGTCAATAGAGTTCATTGATCACCTCTGCGAGAGAGGGCAGTTCAAGAGGAACAAAGAAACCCTTAGTCCACCTGCCTGTGGACTGAGCTGGGCGGGGGAGGGGTGGGGTGGGTGGTGGTGGTAGTGGTGACTCTTGTCCCAGCCTCTTAGGGCGTGACTGGGACACGATCTTGGGGCAACGAGCTGACGCCAGAGTTTTCCCTTGGATTAGAGTACAACCTGCCTTCTGCTTGCTTTGCTCACCAGCTGCACGACTGATATGGCTTGGGCCAGGGAGGCAGACGAGGGGTTTCCTTCCTCCTAGAGCCGTCCGGCTGGGCCCGAGGCGGGGGGGGGTAGCGCGGGTACATGGGCAGGGTCTCTCACGGCCACAGAGAGCACAGAGAAACACTGTCGCAGTCTGGGTCCGGACCACCAGCCAGCGGACCTGGACGTCCGCATCGGACAGGCCGGTTCTTAAATGGGGAGAAAACAAAGATGCCGAAAAAGGACACTGGGCAGGGAGGGAGGCCACAACTGTCATCTTTTTGCCTCAGTCACTCTCACAGACATAGTGGCCGTGGTTTGATAGTAGTCATACGAGTCAAGATCCTGGCATTTCCCGGAGACTTCTGCAAGCCTGCGTCCCCAGGACAGTCTGCTGCCCACGAGCCACCTGGGTCGTAACGCTCTTCAGGCAGCCTGGCTCTGAGAACGATCGAGCTGAGCTAGTTGGCTGCGGTCATCCTCTCTAAAGAAGGGCGGTCTGGCCGACAGATATCCCAGAAATCCCGACTGATCCCGAAGTTCAAGGTGGGCGGTCACCTGGGAGCCAGGCGGTGGAAGCGAGCGGGCCCAGGTCTAGGACAGAACCGTACACCCGCTACCTCGGACACCCCACAAGGGAGGGTGGGTGGGAGCCAAGGGTCAAGAGGCTGAACGCGAACACTGCTTTTATATCGAGCCTCCACTTAGCCAGCTAAGTTATGGCAGAAACCTTCAGTTATGAACACTGCCTCCAATTAACAAAAAGAAGCCATTTAAAATGGTATAATGGAGCTTGTAATTAAGCGTTAGTGTTTTCTACGGAACCGTTTTCCCCAGGGGAGAGGTACAAATCAGCTTTTTAAACTGATGGAGCATAAAGAGGAGGAGGTCGGCTGCCTGTGGGAGCTGCTGCTTGGAATGCCAGCCAGCTGAAGGTAAGCCCCCCGAGAGGATGCTGTTCAAGGCACTTGAATATTGCTTATCAAGATGAAAGATCAACCCTTAGACTCAAACTGAGGGGTGCGACGAGGAGGGGGGATGCTCCCCCGACCCCCTGAAAGGTTTCTGTTATTTAGTGGCAGCTCTTAGAAGTATTACAGACAGCGAAAGCTTAACACAAACGATCACAGGGTTGGGATCACAATTAAAAAAAAAATAAATAGAGAAAAAATACAAACACAGAACCGCAAGCGAACCTTAACCAACTGATTGTATCGAGCACCCAGATGTAAGTCTGGCAAAAAAGGTAGAGTGGAAATCAACAAAAACCTAGTCAACAAAACAAAACACAAACAAACCAACAAAACCCAACAAAAGGGACTAAATCGCTTGGAAGAGCCAAAGTGGCTGTTTTAGACTGTTACTATCTGGCCACTAGGATGGACAAACCTATACTCTCTCAACTGCCTCGGATTGAACACCTTTGTAAATAACAGTCATGCCTTTAAAACTAAAACACTACCCTAATATTTCTGGTTAACTCCCTGCGTTTCATTCTCATCAAAATCAGATATTCAGAGATTCATCACACACGATGCCAAAATTCCCTCGAGGTTTTCGTGGAGAGGACACCACAGTACTGTCAGGGGCTCTGCTACTCACTGTCCTAGGGGGTCACTAATGCAAACTCGCTCTTCTGAATGCACCTGCATCGAGCCAGATGGTAATCTGCTTCCCCTTAAGCTCCTCCATTTTGAATTCTCTTCTCACTGAACCAGGTATCAAGTTCAGAGATGATCCGACCATCAAAAGACAAACAGCCTGCCTCCCAGCCTCCTAGAGCCTTCTGAAAACTTCTTATTCATGAAAAGGCATTGTCTTTAGTGTAGTGACTCTTAAATTTGTGAAAACTTGAACTAAGTGCTGCGGTTGCAGGTTAAAAGACTGTAAATGAACTACATAATTCCTAAAACATCATGCAAGAAATGTGGTTTCACATCTTACAGTCAAAGTCCTACAAGTTAATTAATACAAGCACACTGAGGTGTAATAGCGGGAGCATACCTTGAAAATTATAACTCCCTCCCACCCCCCCAAATCAAAAAAGGTAATATTAATTAAACTTAAGAAATAATGAATGCACCATTAAAATGCCATCCAAAGATGTTGACCTAAGACAAAGGTTTCAATGATACGCAATACGGTCAAAAAGTTTTCAATCAGTAATATACAGTATGACAACTACATCTTGTAAATTATACCCAATACTGCCGGCAGTCTATCCCTCTAAAGAATATTTGCCCCTTTCATCCCTTCCTAACAATCAGATAATAAAATACAGCACCTATAAATAAGCAAAAAAAAAATATATATATATACCGAAATCATCTATTGTTAGTTTAAAGATATGGCAATAAAGGAGTCTAAATTAGCAAACTTGTAGAAGCCATAACTGATAAAACAGCTTATTGAAAAAAGGTGGCAGTAATGCACTCTATGTGTGCACAGGTACTTAAGAAAATACACAGACGTATAAAATTGCACACACGCACACACGCACACTCTCACCCACCTCTATTCTCACGCATATCCACATAGACAACAGGAGGAATCAGAGACAAGTTAGACTTCTGATTTGTACTTAGACTGCCCTAGACTGCATAAAAGAACTGTTCCAAGAGGCAGAATGAATGAAGGGCCAATGAATGGTCTGGTCTGGAAGTGAAGAGCAACAACGTTTTGGTGTGAGTGTGGGCCATCTCTACAGGGGTGGGAGCAGAGCCCAGACTGCCACGTTCTCTCTTCTGCAGGGAAGGAAGCTTCCCACGACGTCAACAGTCCTCAGTGCTTGTGGTGGGAAGAGCGGGAGAGAGAGAGTGCGCGTGCGCGAGAGCCCTGCCCAGGCCCGGGGAGCGGCGGCCCCTGGTGGGGCTCAGTCCATCAGGCGCCCGGGAGAGTGCTGTGCGGTGTGCCGCCTTCTGTGCCAAGGAAAGCCTGCTGCCCACGCGGGGCGGGCCCCTGCGGCCCTCCCGCCTGCCTGCTGCCACCTCGGCGGCCCACTCTTTCCTCCTTGCTTTACATGCTCGCACGTGTGCAGACGCACTAACACAGACGTAGACACCATAAATTAAACAGAATGAACGGGGACATGCTACAGTTCTAACTTGTCTCCTAAACCTCCGAGATATGAGGTCTGATCAGCGTGCTCTGCGGTTAGAGGTTAAAAAGCAGATTATAAAATACCTAGATTCGGATCTTTTCTTTTTGTCCTGATTTGGCCTAGAATGGAGTGTATTAAACAGACCCTGGCCAGCAAAAGCCCAGAGTCAGTTAAAGCTATGGATCAATGTGCACTACATGTCAGGATTCTGTCACGTACAAGAAAACACTACGTCAGCTACCACAAAATCAGAGAGTTTCCTGATGTGACTTTTCTTTTTGTTAAAAAATATGTGGAGTAAATGTGTTTTATTTTAATTCAAAGTTTCAAACGAGAAGATTCTTTACTTGAAAATATTTAGGAATCCAAACTAGTGTGTTTAGAGTCGGTTTGACTGTGCAATCTCTTAGTGGCAACTGAACAGCTACAAAAACTTTCTTTTTTAATTTTTCTGAAAAATCCCCCCTCCCCCCTTTTTTTCCTGGTTTAAGAAGATAATAGTGTATTATCGCTCTGAAGCCATTAGATGGCAGATAAAAAGCCCCCTTTTAATATGTGGGTTTGATTTTTTTTTTTTTTTTAAAGCCCACACGAAAGAGGAGGGCGCAAGGCAAAGCTGTAAGAGTTATTCCAGAACCTGTGGAAATCACTTAGGGCAATAAAAAAAACACTTCAGGGTACAAAAAAGCTCGACTACACATTTCCGTTTTCTTCCTTGAAAACACGACATAGATTGGGCTTAATGCTCCTTTGTTTTCTATATGCACCTTGGCCTATGGCGATTTTGCCCTGTGGCCCGCAGGGCGGTAAGTGCGCAACACGGTCCAGGCCGCGGAGTCGGCGCCCGCCCCTCTGCCCGGCCCAGCCCAGCCCAGCCCAGTGTAGCCCGGCCCGGCCCGGCTTGGCTCGGCCTGGCTCGGCTCGGCTCCGCTCAGCCCAGCTCGGCCAGACTCGGCTCGACTCGGTTCGGCCAGGCTCGGCCCAGACTCGGCCCAGCTCGGCTCAGCCAGACTCGGCTCGGCTCGGCTAGGTCCGGCCAGATTCGGCCCGGCCCGGCCCAGCTCGGCTCAGCTCGGCCCGGCTCGGCTCGGCTCGGCGGGACGGGCGGGCGGCGCCCTCTCAGAACTCCCATTCGATGGGCTCCTCCCGGCTGGCGGCCTTCTCCAGGCGGTGGATTATGCTGTTCAAGTTCGCGGCCTTCTTCTTCCTCAAGGGGTTGTCTCGAGAGTCCCTGGCGCCCGCCGCCTCCGGGAGGCCGAAGAGGCTCTGCAGCGAGCTGGCCCTGCGGGCGGCCGCCGGCGCGCTGGTGCTTGGCAAAGCGGAACTCCTGTCGGCGCCGTCCCGGGCCCGGCAGGGGCCCTCCGCCGGCGGGGCGGCTGAGGTAGCGGCGTCCTCCCCGGCCTGCGGTGCGGCAGCAGCGCAGGTGGTTTGAACGCGCTGGGCCGTCGGCGAGGAACCCCTCGGCGGCGCGGCGGGCGCCCGGGGCGGCCTCCTCGTCGCGTCGTCGGGCGAGGCTCCGAGGGCGCTGCGCCTCCGCCAAGCCTGGCGCCTCCTCCACTCCTCCGGGGCCGCGGCCGCCTCGAGCGGCCTCCCTGAGACTTAACGCGGCGGCCAGCGGGGCCCATCCCGACTCCTCGGCGTCCGCGGCGCCCGGGCCCTCGGCGGCCTCCACGCCGTCGCAGCTGTCGCCCTCCGAGCTGGGCGCCGCCCGGCTGCTTCGGGCCGACGGGGAGTCGCTGGCCCCGGCCTGGCCCTGGCTCCCGGCCTGAATCTCCTCAATGAACAGTTCTCTGCGGATCCGAGACCTGCGAGACACAAGCGGGAGGGCGCCGTGAGCGGGGCCGCTGCGGGGGGCACAGGCCCCGTCCCGTGTCACCCCGCCGCCACCCCGGTCCCCGGCCTCATTCCCCTGGTTCCCAGACTCTGTGCCCTTGCCAGAGTCGTCCCTTGGGAGGGAGCCGGCCCTCTCCTCCCCACGAGGACGGCGCGCCACTGCGACCTGTTTAATGGCACCTTCCCTCCATCCCCGTCCCGCCCCACGTCCCAGCAGGTGGTGGACGGCGACACCTGGGGCCGGCATGGTGCTTGCTACGCGGTCATAAACGCTGACTGAACTAACAGATGGAAGTGCGGCATGGATGATAACCACTGCTTCCTCATCAGGACTTCGAAGAGAGAAACTTCAGCGTCGGGCTCTGAGCCACAGGTCAGGGGTCAGGGCCGGGGCAGGGTTCCACGAAATTATGTTTCAACTAACTCCCTCCTCTAAGAGGAGACCACCAGGGAAGGGTCATTTTTGATCAAGCAGCAAGGAGACCAAATACGCGCTCCCGCACATGAAGCATGTTGTAATCAAGCGGAGTCCCCCTACTGGGGAACGTGTGCTCCCTTACTTTGTTGCGTCTGAAGGAAACAGCTACAGATGGACCCTGGCCTTCCCTGTTTTGGGGCCCTCGGTGACATCAAGAAAGGGCTCTTGTTAAGTCTGTTTTTGTGCCAGAGTTTCTCCTGCCATCTGCTCACGGTACTGGGCTCAATCAGAAGTCTCTCTAGATCATTATTCCAAAGAGCTGAAAAGCCTCTGATCAATGTGCCAACGGGTAGTGGAAAAGCATCCTCAGGTAAACTGGCACGAAGCCCACCGTCTTGCAGCAACTGGGCCTGCCGAAAGCCCTTGGGTTAGGCATGCAATAAAAACATTTTCTGCAGTACACAGACCCCAATAGAGGAAACATGTTTTGAGAGCTCCCTATATGGCAGGCCTTGTGTTGGACGTGGGGACGTGGAGAAAGTTTTCAGGCCGGTGTGTCAGAACCCTTGGTGGGGGTGATCTGTTCACATCGTTATTTGCTCCCTGCACAGCCTGAGAGCCCTGACCCTTGTCCTGAGGATGGCTTCTGAGCGAGAGCTGCAGGGTGAGGTCCTAAAGCCCCCCCACCCCCGAAGTTCCCCAGGGTAACAGAAGACTCTTCTCCTTCTTTTGGGGCTACCATGGGGGCCTATGAAATGCAAGCCCTTGTCAAGAGGCTCCTGGACACTGTGCTGTGAGGGCAAGCCTGCTCTGCTGCCTTTCAAGCCCCTTGGCAGCCAAGAATGCCAGTTGGGGCCGACACCTAATCCCATCCCACCCTGGCTGGGGAGGTGGGAGGCTAGACGGGCGGCCACAGGTCTACCAGGTACGAACTCTGAGTCCCAGGGGAAGACTGGCCCAGAGCAGAGCACAGGCTTTATGGAACCAGGCCAACCTGGGCTTGAAATCTGGCTTTGTAAACTTACTACTTATACAGCTTGGAAAAAAGGTCCTGAACCATTCTGAGCTTCAGATTTCTCATCTGAAAAATGTGGAGAATAGCATCTTCCTTGCAGAGATGCTAAGAATAAAATATTAATGTATCATATAGGACACAAAGTAGATGCAGGAAAAGGGACTATTCAGACCCTCCACCTGCCTTTTGAATGACAGAATCCTTGTTGTTAGTTGCTAAGGCTGAGGGAAAAGAGCTGGGGGGAGGGAAGGCACAACTTCATGCCTGGGGCCTGGCATCCTGGCTGCCACCCTCGCAGGTCACCCTCGCAGCTGATGACACATCTGGAATGTTCCCGGCTCAGTGTCTGGCACATGCTACATGCTCAACCAACAGCAGACAACATCCTTCTTAGTCTAGATTTGTCTCAATGTCCATGAAAATTACTATCTTCTGATCTAGAAAGACCAGGTTCCAGGAACAGATCTGGTTTTCAAACAAGTCACACAAGGTCTGTAGGACGCCATGGTATTTAGGGCTTGAAATTCGAGTTGCTACTGG
The DNA here is from genome assembly GCF_017311325.1 of Ursus maritimus. Classification (NCBI taxonomy): domain Eukaryota; kingdom Metazoa; phylum Chordata; class Mammalia; order Carnivora; family Ursidae; genus Ursus; species Ursus maritimus. The sequence continues at coordinate 8,647,420 of NW_024424452.1, read as the reverse complement.
GTGGACCTATTCTTCTAGGAGACCAGGTGTCCTGTGGCAGGTACTCTGTTCTGGCATTCCAGGCCCTGTTCCTGGGTAAATGGCCACTCCTAAGATATTTCTACTTCCCTGAGGGTGAAAGGATAAGAGGAAGTAAAATTGTATTTTTTTGATGGGGCTAAAAATTGATCCCCCCTTCCCCATTATTTCCTGTGGGTTCTGGTGGGGCAGGAGAAAAAAAAAAAAAAATCAACCTCTCCTGTTTAACTCCCACAGAATGTAAGAAACGATCTCCTCCCTGAGGAATTCAGTGCACGTGTGCCAGTCCTAATATGAAGCTCTGGCGGGTCGACCAGGCTAAGCTGGTCTCTGTTCGAAGCATTAGGTTGAAAAGCTAAAGCCATGGATGGAGCACGCACTCTCTGCTCTGCACCTTGCCTCCTGCGTGGCCAAGTGACTTCAGTTCTTTGGGCTTTATGCCAGTTCTAAATGACCTAGAGCTCACTTCTCATCTGACCTATTTTGTGCCTTACAAAATTCGTTTCAGGGGCGCGTGGGAGGCTTAGTCGGTTAAACGTCTGCCTTTGGCTCAGGTCATGATCCCGGGGTCTTGGGATCGAGCCCCGCATCACAGGAGCAGGGGAGCCTGCTTCTCCCCCTTCCCTGCTGGTGCTCTCAAATAAATAAAATCTTTAAAAAAAAAAAATTCTTTTCAGTTCCTTTTTCAAGACCCTGCATATCTCAGACCTCCTCCGGGATATTTTTCCAGATCTCTGCAGCCGAAACAAATCTCTGCCCTTGGTTCTTCCATCTGTCTGAGCCCAGCCTGCTTTGTTCTGATTATTTCTGAAAGAAAACATTGACGGAGCATCTACTCGAGATCTGGATCTGAGCTCCTGTGCTAAGTTCTGAGGTTCTCTTGCTGCTCCTTCTCTCCCCCGCTTCTCTCTTTACTTTGGTTGCATATGGTTGAATTTGCTCATGCTAAATGCACACAGGGGCCCTTCCAGTGAGCAGCTGACCCCTGTGACGGGATGGGCACTCCCATGGTTGTCAGCAAGATGAGTGACAGAAGCTGAGAAACCTGGAGAGCGCATGCCCCGGCCAGGAGCTGGTGGCCGCCATTCAGCTGAGGCCTGTGAGATCTGGGGAAAAAGGTGACCCCAGCGGGGCCAGGGGAAATGGTTTCTCGAGATGCTTTGTGTAACTGGTAGCACCTTTACTCAGATAGTCCTCTCCAGTTACCACACTTGCACTAAAATGGACACAGCTTGCAGGGGACTTGGAAGTCCATATTCAAACGCACCTCTGTGCCGAGAAAGTGGAAATGGGATTGCACAACACCTGGCAAGCGGGGGCTCTGGGGAACTTCTGCTTAGGCTCCTACTCATTGTCCTTCATTTCCCTTGTCTACTGTTCTTGAAGTTTCCCTCCTTGTAGAGAGAGCTCCATTATCACACCTGTGAGCCTTGCTCTGCTGCTGGTTTTAGCTCGTCTGTAAATTTAGGATGAATGAGCTGGTCATGCTCAGCTCGTGTACTTTCTTTGTCCTCACGGGAGCCAGCCCGCACATGGGGAGGACTGTGGTGGTGGTGGTGGGGGGGGCCACAAGTGCTGCCATGATGGATAAACTGGCCTGGTTCCAGGGGGTCAGGCAGCAGGGCTGTTTGGCTCTCACACTAAGCTACCAATGCTAACTTAGCTTTCATCAGTAGTCAAGGTATTATTTTGGCTCCTATCTAATATTTTAAAACCTCCCACTTTGCTCAGCACCTGGGGGTGGGGGTGGGGTTACCGGGCCACCTGGGAAACTGCAGGAGAGCCTAACAGAGAAGGCAGGGTCTGGTCTGAGACACAACTCCTCCCCACGGCCCCCGGCTGTCTAAGATATTCTGTCGCCCGCCACTTGTGTGAGGTAAGTAACCAGGAGCGCTCCACCCGCACTGGCCACGCATGGGTACTGGTCACCTGGGTAGAACCAGGAGCATCGGCCCCAGTGTTGCTCAGCCTTAGAGAAAAGGATGTTCTGATGAGAATGAGCAACTGACGGTCACTTCCGGGGCACTGAAGCAGCAGGCATTCCCATCAGGCCACTGGGGAGTCCTGGTTTCTAGCCAAGGACGTCTGGATTACAGCTATGGTCAACAATCCGTTATGTGTCAGTGGATTTTCACGAGCCCATCCACACCTTTTACCCCAGTCTGCTTCGTTCTATGGGAGAGCACTAGGCCCTTCCGCCTCGGAGTTTTCGGTTTCCACCTGGAAAATGCAGGTAGAACTATGTCCCTTACACGACTGTGAAGACCAAGTGGGACAGTACTGGTGAAAACACTCGGCTCGGTGTCTGTCCGTAGATCGTCACGAACTTGGGAACTCGACTTACGTAACTACAGAACTCCTCAATCATTTGGAAGCTAACGCTGTGCGAGACCCCTCGGGTCTCCACCAAGACAGCGACCAGGCCGGGCCGTACCTGTAATTGTGGAACCAGTTGATGACGGTGCTGGTCTTCAAGTTGAGCTGGGTGGCGAGCTCTTCGATGGTTTTGGGTGACGGGTATGGCTTTTGCTGATAAGCTCGTTTCAGAGCTTCCTTCTCTTCAGGAGCCAGCACCACTCGGGGTTTCTTCAGCTGGTGCTGGGGCTGCGGGCTGGCGCCCTGGCTGTAGTCAACGCCCACGGAGGGGGGCTCGCAGGGCTGGCTGTCGCTGACCGAGCTGTGCCGCCGCTTCATGTATGCTGAGGGACAGAGAGAAACCGGACTGAGCTACGCGTCCCGCTGGGAGACCCGCCAAGCCCCCCGGCCCCCAGAGCGCCGTGGAGCCCACCGGCTACGGTGACTTTCGTGCAGACTGTGGCGGCTGGCTGTTCTGCCCTGCTCTTCCAGAGAGCGTCTCAAAACACTTGGACCAGAACCGTTCGGAAACCCAACACACTCATCGAGGACCTGCTCCACTGTACTGTGAGGTCGCTGGCTGTCCCTGCCTAATGGCTTGGGGGGGGACGCAGAGAAGGGTACACGTGACCCCTGCAGAGTGCACTGAGGGAGGAGGCACAGGGGACCACGGAGGCAGGCACTGAGGGAGTGCCTGGGGAGGGGTCAAGGGGGGGCCTCCCAGGAGAATCTTGAAGGCCACGGAGTGATTCACCAGAAAAGATAGGTGAGAGGTAGAAGATGGTAGGAGGCTGTTAAAAAAAGTGGGATGACCACGTGCAAAGACCCAGGGGCACAAGACGGCACAGTTCCAGAGTGTGTGTGTGTGTGTGTGTGCGCGCGCACACGTGCGTGTGCACATGAGGTGTGGAGGGGGGGAGGAGTAGTCTGGGAAGTTTGGACTTGACCTTAAATGCAGTGCAAGAAATGAAAAGATTTTAGTTGGGGGAATGGTATGACAGCCATACGCGTCTTGGAAAGGCTGCTCTGGCTGCAGTCTGGACACCAGAGTGGATGGGAGGGCTGGCAGGAAGGGGCTCAGTGAGGAGGTAAGAATGATAAAGATCAGAACGGGGGAGGTGGTGGAGGGATTGGAGAAGAGTAGAGGGCATGGAGGTGGTAAGGGCCAGAGCTGACAGGACTGGGGGACAGACTCCTGAGGGACTGAGGAGAGGAGAGCAGAGGAGCCCCCTGGTGTCAGGCTGGGAGATGGGGGGGGGCGCTAGTGTCTCTGGGTTGGGTGCCACGGGAGAAGGGAGAAGACGGTGTTTCATCTTGAAACAGTGGAATTGGAGGGGTCACTGGGTCGCACACATGGACATGTCCTGTAGGCAGCGCACAGGCAGGTATGCAGCTCAGAACCGTCTGGGCTAGAGAAGAATTTTGGACCACTGGGACAGAAACTGTGGTTGCAATCTGTGCCGTCGAGGAGAAAGACCAGGGGCTGAGAATGGAACCCCGTGGGACACCCAAGGGCAGAGGGTCCCCCCAGGAAGAAGCAGCCACGAGGGATCCAGAGACGGGAGGAAAACCAGGAGACAACGGTGGGAGAGAAGGGATGAGTGAGGAGAGAGGATCAACAGCATCGGGGCTGCAGAGAGTCTAACGAGGACCCAGGAGGCCCTCTGGCTTCAGCGGTTAGGACAGGGCTGGGGACCGCGGTGAACAGGTGCAGGTCGCTGTGGGAGCAGAAGCCAGGCGGCAGGGGGTGAAGTCCTGAACGGAAGGTGAGGAGGTGAAGGCAGTGAGCACGAGTTACTGTTTTAAGACACCCAGATGTAAAAGAACAACGAGAGAGAGGATGGCTTCTAGAAGGGAAATGCAGGGCTGAGGGCGGATTTAACGATGAGAGCGAGCTGACAGTGTTTCCAAAGCTGAGGGGAGAGAGCTGGTGGTACAGGTGAGAGAGCTGATCACTGCAGGTGCCGCGAGAGCCAGGACGGGCAGGGGGGCTGGAGGTACAGACAAGCTGACAGCAACTGAGGTGGGAAAGCTGGTGGCCCATGTTTTCCCGAAGTGATGGGGAAGGAATCTTGACAGGGGTGGAGGACAGGGGTGGCCAGGGGTGGGGAGTAGAGCAGGGGACCCCGCTGAAGCTGCAGCCCCAAATCTGAGGCGGACGGCGAATGGGAAGGTGGGGAGAGAGGAGTCCGTCTCGGACGATGGCCAGAGCATCTTGGAGTGCTGGGTCATGGAGTCTGGGATGGTGGCGGAGGAGGTAAGGGGACCAGATGGCAGAATAATGGGGCAAAGCGTGGGAAGGGAGATCGGGGGCCTGGAGGCAGAACAAGCCAGGGAAACATGGAAGGATGGCAGGACGTGGTCAGCGAGTGGGGTGCCTGAATGTAGTCTCTGAGAAGTAGAGCAGTTGTGGGTGACGGCAAGACTCGGGGAGAAAAGCCCAGGGTTGAAGAGGTCAAAGAACTTGGGGCCCGGGACGGGGTTGGGTGGGTTTTAAGATCCCCCTGGATGAGGCAGGACCTGGGTATGGGGGAAGGCAGCAGTCTGGGGGCCATGGTCTTGAGGAAAAGTTGAGAGAAAGCAGGAGGCTAGGAGGCCCCGCGCAGGAGTGCAGGGGAGGTGGCTGGAAGGGGCAGCAGGAGACAGCCCAGCAGCCCAGCAGCTGGGGGTGGGCAGAGTCCTTGTGCCCCTGATGTGGCCTTTTACTGTAGAAGGACTGGAGGGGGCAGCGGGCAGCCACCAAGGAAAGGGGACGCGCCTCCAGATTCAAGTTCTCTGCTCTCTCCGCGCTGTCGGGGCTTCACCTGCCCCCTCCGTCCTTATGCATCGCCCGTTCCCAACTACGTTTCAAGTTAAAAGCCATTCAGACTTCCCATAGTGAGCTTGCTAGTGGGTTAGCTTGGAATATGGTCTGAAAATCCCTTAAAACTTCTTAAAACGGATGGAAGATGGGACGTAATGTTATTTACTTCAAGCAGCAGGTGGGAGGAGCGGCTGTAGCAGCAGCAGCTAACATCTGTTGCGTGATCCCCCCAGTTACGCCCCGGGAGAGGGACCACGACGGTCCCGGTGTAGAGATGACGAAACCGAAGCCCAGAAGTGAGATGATCTGCCCCAGGTCACGCAGCTGGTACAGGACAGAACTGAGGGCTGACCTACGTCCACTCTGGGCCAGTTGCTGCCTGCTCTGTCCTGTCTGACGGTGGCCAGCGCCCCAGCCCCATGACAAGCCAGGGACACACCCTTCAGCAGCACTGACATTCGGGTCACAAATAAACGGATGGTCAGGGTCCATCTGTAGCCACTGGGGTGAGGAGCCCACGGCTAGCCCAGGTGGTGTGTATGTGTGTATGTGTGTACGTGCGTGTGTGTGTCCAGGGGCTGGGGGCTGTGTGAACAGGATGGCTCAAGGGCCATCTCATAAAGGGACAGAAAGCAGAAGGCAGACCAGGGTGGAGACGAAATGTTTAGAGGAAAGGAAGAAGGCAGGAGAGCAATAAAACATTTGAGCTAACGGGAGAAGCATGCAGAGCTTTCGTTCGGGAAGAGAAGGAAGCAGAGAGCACGTGGGATCACCCGGTGCAGAGGTTTTCATCCGGTCTAGACTGGGAGCACGATGGCCTTTCATCTATCATAAAGGAACCTAACTTCTTTTAAAAACTATCTACCGAGCAGTTATGTGTGCTGGCACGTTCTTTCTGACGCTCGCTCACAACCTGGAGAAGTTCGCATGAACTGCCTCATTCTGTAAGCAGAACCTTAGACCAGGGAGTGACTTAACTAAGTTGCCATTTTAGGATTATACCTAGAAACGCGGCTGAGAAGGCAGATCTTCCCCCAAAGAGAATGAATATGATACAGTCAGTGGCCAGAGAGAACCGAGCCTGGTGTGTCCAGCCGGCTGCTCCCCTCGGGCGGGAAATCACAGGAAGTGCTATGCTCTGGCTCCCGCGGGTGTGTCTGGGGAAGGCTCCTCCAGTGAGCACCCCTGCTGGAGGGAGGGAGGAGATAGTGGGCCCACAGCTGCTTTTAGGGACCCTGGGACGTGAGGAGGGGCCTGGGCCTGGCTGAAACAGTAACTGTTTCGTAACACAAGATGGCGCCCAGAGCCCGTGCTGAAGGAGCCGAGGCCTAGGAAGCCCCCAGAGATCTACTTGTGGGGGCAAGGGTCCTTTTCTAGTGGCCTACGAGGAGAAACATACCAGGCGGTGATAGAACCAGGGCTGTCCCCCTCCTGAGGCCTGCAGCCATGGGGGGCTGCTCAGGGGGGGCCTCGGAGGGCGGGCCACAGGAGGGGGCTCGGAGCCCCGCACCGAGCTCAAGGTGACAGCGTGCGGAAAGCGTTAACGTTAACTTTGCTAACGTTGTTCGGGTGGGCACGGGTAATTGTTGAAAATTGGTAATGGACATATTAGGTTCATGACACCGTTCTACTTCTTTGTTTGAAATTTCCCAAGGTAGAAGGTTAAAAAACTTTTGGGGGTGATGTGGCATCAGGCGTCTCTGGCCCCCAAAGGGCTGTGGCCTGTGTCAGGGCCTTGGTCTACACACCGGAGGGCAGGCTGGGGACCCCAGAGGGCCCTGCGTGGGGTGGAAGGCCGCTGCGTGGGCCCACTGGTCCCAGGGTGGCAGGCTCCGGGCACAAGGGAGCGCGATGCATGTGAGAGCCCCGGCTCCAGAGGCTGCCAGCCCGTGACTTTGGACTCCTGCTCCCTACTTCTGCCAGCTGCTGACGTAGGGCAAGTCTCATGACGCCAGCGCCTCATCCTTCCCGGGGGATGCGCCCACACTGGGCAGAGCTGGGGGGACAGCAGCTGGCAGACAGGAGGCCTGGCCCCACGGAGCTCTTGGAGGAGACACCAGACGTGCTTGCTTCCTCCTGGAGCTCCAGCCCTTGCCCTGGCTGGGTGACAATAGTGCCACCGGGCCGGCCGTGAACAGCAGGCTCTCTTGGTGAACTCAGAGGACGTAAGCCTGGGCTCCGTGCCCAGCTCCCAGCTCAGACACGCCCCGGCCACATGGGTGGGTGGTGCCTCGCCTCCCCATCTAAGGGATTCCTCCACATCGGCCACTCCGTGAGCTTACAGCCCTGAGTCCTCTGAGGGGAGGATGCGCGAACGAGGGGCAGCAGGTAGGAGTGCAGCCCAGGAAACAGAGCAGACATTACTTTGCATCACCAAGGCGCCCCCGCTTTGGGATTTCTCCTGTGTTGGGGCCTCCAGGGTGTAAGAAGAAGGCTGATCAACATTCAAGAGGGCTCCAGCTGCACAGGGAAAGAAGAGCGCACGTGGCCCTCAAGGGGGCTGAATCCCGCACAGCCCCACAGACCGTAAGTAACAGCGAGAGAGACCTGTTCTAGCAGGAATTCCCCCAGCTTCTCGAACAAGTCTTCCCTATCTACAAATGTGTTTACGGATGATCTCGCCGGTAAGACACGGTACGGAAGGCCTGGCGTGTGGTGCGTGTGCACGAGACGTACTACCCCACGCACCCGCCAAGACAAAGACAACAAACACGCTCACTGTGATGCTCAGCTCTTGGTGGCCTGAAAGAAGAAAAAGGGTACAGTGATGGCCGGGGCGACGATGAGGAACCGTCTGAGTGCCCCCCCATGCTAAAATGTATTTGGGTTCAGTACGCGGGGGAGAAAAAGTCACAAATCTTCCCAGTCCTCGTAGGTACTCGTCAACTGATGATTGTCAAAAAACCCCTTTGCCCTGCCTGATAGTGATTCTGGCCAAGGTCAACGTCCCTCACCAGCTCTGCACGAACGCTTCAAAAGAACCGGCGCATTCGTAGATGAGAAGGCAACTGGCCAGGGCGGCCGGTGGGGCTTACCTTTCTTTTCCATGCGTTTCATGTCCATCAGCTTCTCCACGTTGTTGGGGTCATTCAGCCATAGCTGCATCCGGACAAAGGGCTCCCGTCCCTTCAGACTGAGCTTGTGCCAGGGCTTTGGGCGAGCAAGGAGGTCGGAGACGGAGCCTTGGGTGAGCCCTAAGATGGTCTCCCCGAATAAGCGCTGACCTGGCGAGAAAACGGAACCGAGAGAGACGTCACGATGGAGGCCTAGGGATCTGGAAGGACAAGTATGTACCAAGGTGAAAGTCTGAAGCCCCCGAGTCTGGCCAGCCGACTGCTGCCTCGGAGCAAGCACTTTCTAGAAGCATTTCGTCGGGGGTGCCTGGGTGGCTTAGTCGGTTAAGGGGCTGACTCTTGGTTTTGGCTTAGGTCGTGATCTCGGGGTCGTGGGACGGAGCCCCGTGTTGTGCTCTGTGCTCGGCGCGGAGTCTGTTTGAGATTCTCTCTCCTTCTCCCTCTCTCTCAAATAAATACAAAAAAAATTTTTTTTTTTTAAAACAAGCACCTTTTCAACCAGACTTATGACGAACTCCATTGGTGATGGAGTCAGTATTACTCCTGCATTCTGCGGGCACACGACGATGTTTCTCTCAAAAAAGCCTCTGGGCTTTGGATGTACTGAGGCCTGGATAACGCCCGCAGCGCTTATCAGAGGAGGCTAATCCCTCACCCAGGCTCAGGAGGTTAAGTAGCACACGGGGAGCCCTCTCTTACACAAGCTCAAACCACAGGGCTGTCTGGCTCCTTTCACGATTAGCAAGGTTATCCGGTCTTGCTGAGAAAACAGGCCACTTGACCCAAGGTCACAGCAGGAAAGAGAAGGAGAAAGAGCCCCTCAGCTCTGTTTTTCTGAAAAGCAGGCCATTTCCAATTCTACAGTCTATTCCCGCAGTCTAAGCTGCCTCTGCTGACTGGAGCTCAAAGGGGATCAAAACCCCTTCCTCGATGCCTTTTCTCCGAGGCCGTGGTGGGTAGCCTGCTCCCCAGGCTGATCAGAGGGAATTCTGCTCTGGAGAGCAGCGCGGCCCCAGGTCTGCCACGTTCGTCAGAGGCTTAAAAAAAAAATTTCTCTTCTCTGAGAGCCATTCAGCCGCAGGTTAAGAGGGGCCGGCACTTTTGAAGGCGCAAATGAGAATCAGGGACAACCTGAGCGACCGGATGGGAGAACGTGAATAATAGGACTTATTAGGTGGAAATGGAGACTGGGATCAGACACGGCAGCATGACCCCCGGGGCCAGAGCAGCTCTGCCCCTCCGCGGCAGGGTGACCGTGGATGACAGGCCTGCGCCCTCCATCTGCGAGAGGGAAACACCACCGCCTGTGCTCACAGGGCAGGTGTGAGAAATGGCAGGGCACCTCCTTTGTAAGCAGGGGGTTCAAGATGAAATTTACTCCATGGAAAGCTTTGGGTTTGAGTTTTTTTTTTTTGCATCAGTCATTTTAACTTACAGATCCATTTACCGATTTCGTAAACTTGTGTGGTTCCTTGCATTTCAAATTCTTAATTTAGCCTATAAACATCCTAAATCCTTACCAGATTTTTGTTGTGGCTGTTTTAAGTAAATTTTATCTAATTCTAATCTGGCAAATGAATCTCGTCTCATTCCAAGGAGCTTGCTATGGTCAGGAAAGTGATAGACGTTAATAAACAGCTGGTTACTACGCGCTTGACCCACCTCGTTGGGGGTGGGGGGTGGTGGGAGGAAATCGTATGAATATTCTTGGAAATCTGTATTACTTCTCGAGGTTTCATAGCAGCGGCTCTCAATCGTTTTTGGGTCACGGACCTACCTGAGAACCTGAAGCAAGCTACCTATGTTTACACGACAGAGTGTGCGCGCGCACGCACTCTGCTTATGATTTCAAGAGACTGCCCCGCGAACACCCCAAGATCTCAAGTCAGAAGTGAGGGGGATGCCTGGGCCTTACAGCTGCGTAATTCAGCTACCATTTGGCCCCCTCCATGCCCTTTACTCCACTGAGAGACCCCAGCAGGGGAGGCAGGCTCTTCCCTGGAGAGGCTAACACGTGCTAGAACGACCACCGAGACGGCTTCTCCGCTCCACGGTGGCGCCGCTACGGAGCTCTTCTGGAAGTTCCTGCTCCGAGAGGGGGATGTCCTCGCTCTCTGGTGTGGAAAGTTTCACCCCTGATTTGTGCTTCACAGCATTTAAAAACGGAGCTCCACAGGCCAGTGGGGTTCAACTGTGGCGGCACGTGACCAACACCAGCCAGGACTCCAGCAGGGATGGAAACGGGGATGGGAAGGCCGAGGATGAGATCTGAATGTTCGTGACCTCACAACTGCGATCTTGCAACTTCTCAGTGGTTTGTTTGTGTATTTAAAGATTTTATTTATTTGAGGGGGGGCGGAGAACATAGAGGAGAGTGCAAAGGAGAAGCAGACTCCCCGTTGAGCAGGGAGCCCGATGTGGGACTTGATCCCAGGACCGAGACCATGACCCGAGCCCAAGGCAGACGCTTAGCCAACTGAGCCAGCTAGGCGCCCCTTCTCAGTGGTTTAAAAGGAGTTTTCTTCAGCTGCTTGCCCACGATTACAGACATGACACTTCCTCTAAGGGAGTGGGCAGCAATAATCTCTCGGGCCTGCTTCTCTGGACTCGTGACAAGACTGTAAGGGAGGGGAGGGATGACCCATGTCGAGGACTCCCTGCGTATTTCAATCACCGATGATCAGTGGGACTTTGTGGCCACTTAAAAAAATCAACAGCTACATTTTTATTTCTTTGAATTAACTTAATTAAAAACATTCTCAGTTGACGTCACTTTTTCTCTTGCTCCTTTTTATGCAAGCGGTAGGGTAAAGAACCTCAACCAGGCAAGCTGGCCGCCGAACCCCGGGCTGTGAAGTCACCGCACAGACTTCCCTGGAGCTCACTTTACTGCTACTCCCTGCTTCTCCTAACCCCTGGGAAAAACAGGCCTGCAAGGCCCCTCTGCAAATGCCAGCCACTCTTTGGGGTTGTCTTAACACCAACCGCTCGGAACAGTGCTCCTTGATTGACATTTACACTTGGGAAGTAAGGACATAAGTGTTTGGGGGACTTGGGGCGCCTGGGTGGCTTAGTTGGTGAAGCGTCCGACTCTTGATCTTGGTTCAGGTCTCGACCTCAAGGTCGTCAGTTCAAGCCCCGCATTAAGTGTTTGGGGAGTTGCTGTTTCCAGTCTCTGGGTACCTGAACCAGGAGAACCCCATGTGGTCAATACTGTACCACAGGAGCATAAAGGTTTAAAATGACCAAACGCTCTAATATTCCCACAGTCACAGCTACTGACTGTGTGCCACAGGGCCCTCAGGGGACAGCCACCACAGGTGGGGCATGCACAAAGCAAATGGCCTGAGTCTGGGGTGATGCGGGAGGAGTGGTGAACTCGGTTCCACAGCGGCTCCCTACTGCCCCCCAGTGGATGGCCTGGGGAAGGGAGCTGGCATCATCAGGCAGCAGGGTGGGGACGATAATGGACCCCTGCCAGGCGGGGTGCTCAGCAGTGGGTGCTACTCACCAGCCCAAGTTGGGCACTGCTGTCCCAGATTTACAGGGGACGCTCCGAGAGCAGCTTGCTCGGGTCACGGACAGGGCAAGAGGAAGAGCTGGGCTATGACCCCGGTCTGGGGACCCTTCCAGCATGCCCTCCAGCTGCGGCTGGGCTGAGGCTACTCCTGCCCAGCTCTGGCACCCTTGAGGACTGGGAGTCCCACTGGGCATGCCCCAGTCAGGCGGTCTCAGCGGCTGGCCTGAGTCTGCTCCAGCTGCATGGGTATCCGCTAAGAGGTCCCAGTGGGGGCGCCGGGGGCAGGAGCAGGCCGGGACTGACCGCCCTCAGGAGCCCTCGTGTTCACAGCTGGAGGGCACTGTATGTTCTTAGAGGTAGCTTATCAACGTTTAAACCCTTGGCTGGCTCAGCCTGGGTACCCTCCACCCATCCTTCCAGAAACCAACAGGAAGCCACCGGCCGCCCCCGACTTGGCAGCCGGGGAGGGAACCTACCGAGATTGTTGTCCGTCAGCACCTCCTTGACTCTCTTGGTGATGCCGTAGGTGTCCAGCTCTGGAGACATGGCCACCAGCTCCTGGATGCTGAGGGCCGAGTGTCCGGAAAGAGGCAGTGGGGTGGCGGGCTGGGAGTCTGAGGTGGGTGGGTCGCTGGGCTCTGGTGGTTTGCCATCCTTATTCGTTTCAATGGGGGGACAGGGCTGTTGGACCAGCTCAGTCAAACTCTTCACGGATTCGCTAGAGCTCATCGGGGACTCAGGCGCGGGGCTGCAGCTGGCAGAGGTCTTTGGAGTGCTTTCTGCAATTAAAGCACATGACAATCTGGGGCTGAAAATAGCTGTTTCGCACAGCGCACGTCTACTTTCCTCACCTAGGAAGTACCGATGAAACGCCCGTGCAAGCCTACAGCATGGCAAGCTCCGGGTCTGAGGCTGGGAGAAACCACTCATGTTCTGTCTTACAGAATAAAACATAACGGCAACAGAGGAAAAACTAGGGGGTTAAACGAAAGGTTTCTGCAGGCTCAGCGTAAGGGCCTTCCGTTGAGAAACTGCTGTCCTAAAACCATGGGCTCTTGCAGCCGTGATTTCTTCCAATGGGACCCCATCATTTCCTAATTCAGAAGGACCTTGGCTAAATTATAATTTGCATATTTATTCTGTCCATAATTTCCAGAGCAAAATGAATGGCCACGGGACGTGGCCACCATGGTTATGAAGACCCTGGTCGGTGGCTGGCCCTGGGGGGGCCCAGGACTGAGACCTGGGACTCCATGTGGGTTCTTGCTGTGACCCCGGAGGGCTCCACAGCATCCAGGCTGGAGGGAACCGACAGAAGAGGAGCACCCACTCTATTCCCTGCAAAACCCCGGGACACGCTTCTGAAGGCCGAGCTATTTATCTCCGCCACCCACGCTGTCACAACCCCCAGGAGAGATGGGACCAGAGTAGCAGTCAGGTTTCCATGCCCTCCCCTCTTAAGAAGGGTCTTTGTCCTGTGGCAGGTGCCCAGTGGGGAGTACCACCCCGTGCTCTGTTGGGGAGCAGTCCCTTCTGGCCTGTCAGCAACACCTGCGAAACCCAGCATCCATTTTAGCTTTGGGATGTCTGAAATAAAGACTGTGGCCATTTCCTAATGACCAGATATGGAGAAAGGCTGTGTCCGGGAGGAAAACGCAGAGTGACTCAGCACTGTGGTCCTACCCATGAGGTAAAATCTGTCGATGGCTCGGTGGTCTCCCCCCCGCCCCCCATCAAGCAGGGTACATGGTAAGACCCCACGGTGCCGTGTGTGAGGGGCCAGGCCAGGTGTCGTCACGTGGATTCTCTGGCCCCAGAGAGATGATACGTCTCAGAAAGCAGGCCACTCACGGCACGTCAGCACACACGTGCGCCCCCCAAACACTCGCTACCTGACGAAACAAAATGTTAACACCGAGTAATGACTGAATTTCAAAGGGCCACAGATATGGGGTGTCCTTTCCTGGACACATCATATCCAGGGTAACAGCCTACTCTGAACTCGAGAGGATGGGAAATGTATTCTGAATACAAGGGCTCTTTCGTATAAATACCTAGAAAGATAAAATCCCCAAAGAAAACAACTGCAAGTCAACCGATAAACCCGTTTATTGTCCTAAATAGGAACAGTTCCACCACCACATAAACCCGTGTCCTCAACCTCGAAAATCTGGCTTAAAAAAAAAAAAAAGAAAAACCACAGCCCACTGGTTTGTGAAAGATGTAAAAGAGATAGGCGTAAACAGCAGAAATGATCCATATAAATCTTTAAGGCAATATGAATCCTACAAATCGGATTTCTTCTCTCTGCTCACCTCCAGGTCATCATACAACTGGATATAAAACCCAGCAAATGTTATTTTTGTATCTGAAGCAGCAAAGAAATTGTACTGTAAATTCGCCCTGATTCACCCATGCGAGGGGCCGACTTGGCGGATCGTTCATCTTGCTCACCGCGGACTGTCAAGGATGGCACGGATCCCCACATGATAAACAGATTCCTTCTCGGGTCTGTGTCCTGTAACCCACAGCAAGGTCAAAAGCATGGCTGCCTGGCTGACAGACCGCACCGAGCCACCACCCGGGTGCTCTCCCTGTTTTGAGCTCCCGGATCCCCGGCCGGCGGGACGTTTCTTTCTTCCAGGCGTGCCCAGCAAGTGCTCGCGTGGGTTTTTGCCACGGAGAAGCCCTGAGGGAACCACACAGGGGCACTGGCCGCACGTTCCTGGCGTCCCTCTGTGCTCCCGACCGTGACCGCAGACAGAGGCAAAGCCCTTAAGATCAAAACGCCACCGGGCCCTTGAAATGTGCCGGGCGCGTGCTGCCGGGCCGCTGTGTCCTGGGCCTCCGCTCTGAGTCTGGGTCTAAACTCTAACAGCTCGAAGCTGAACGCTCTTTCCGGGGGACGTTATTCACGGACAGACACATGTGCACACAGATGCCACCGCGCTCTCTGCTCATGGAAAGCACAATTGGGCCCCCATGTTTGCATAGGCACGGACAGAGGCAATAGCAAAATGGCCCCATTGGAGACCCCGCGAGTTCTCATGCTGAGAACATCAGGTTGGAAAGAGTCATTTCTTTTTTCTTTTTAACATTTTATTTATTTCTTCATGAGAGACAGAGAGACGCGGGACTCGATCATGACCTGAGCCAAAGGCAGACACTTAACTGACGGAGCCACCCAGGCTCCTGGGAAGAATTATTTCCTTAGAAAGCTGTTTCCAGTAAGCACCCAGCTCCAGCGCCTGGACCAGCACCGCAGCAGCAAAGTCAGTAACCAAAGCCAAGCCAGAAACAAGCTCCAGAGCCCCTGGGCAAGGTGGCCCGGCCCCTGGGTGTAGGAAGGACACGTGGTTGCCCGTCCTCGACCATCTGGACAGAACAAGAGATGTTGTCCACAAAAAAGAAGAAATATTACCTTTCAGGAAACAGAGGTCTCCTGTCTAAAGTAATACTTTCCGAAGGAATAAGGCTTTCTTCCACACCATGTAATTAAAAATAATTATAAAAAAGAAAAAAAGGAGGAGGAGTCCTGGGCTTGGCATTAAGATATGAACTCGGCTACCTCTGTCAGCCAGCTGTGTGCGCACGAACAACATTCACGACTTCTTGGAACACCCTGGTTTCCTCATCTGGAAAACGCACAGTGTTGTAGTGAGGAATCAGCCTCCCACATGGTGCTAAGAAACACAACCTGAATTGGATTTTTTTTTTTGGTTTCTAAAAGCAGTTATGAAATTGTATTGAAATGTATTTGTTTAGGGGGTGCCTGCGTGGCTTAGTCGGTTAAGCATCTGCCTTTGGCTCAGGTCATGCATGATCTCAGGGGCCTGGGATCAAGCCCCATGGCAGGCTCCCCTCTCAGTGGGGAGGGAGTGGGCTTCTCTCTCTCCCTCTGTCCCTCTGCTCCCTGCCCCCCGCCCTGTGCTTGGTCTCTCTCTCTCAAACAAATAAATAAATAATGTATTTGTTTATACAAAGGTCTCCAATGTTCCATAAAGGTCCCCTAATTTCCTCGTGATTTACTGCTGTTTCTTCCACATTCCTGGCATGGTACCGATGAGATGACATTCTGGTGAAGGTAAGACTATAGGGACATAAAGCAGATCTGCGATTGCTGGGGGTCGGGGGCAGGGCTAGACTACAAAGGGGCACAAGGGAATTCTGGGGGGGGGGATGATCGAATGAGTCTGTGTCTTGATTGCCAGAACTCACAGAACACTTCCACGAGCGAAGAGTGAATTTTGCTGAATGTAAATTATACTTCAGCACCAATTTATTCAGGAAAAGTGCTGCGAAAGAATGAAGAGACGTTACTCTGTTCATTCTTTCACTCATTCCATAATCTGCTGAGTCAGGCCACTGGCAATATGGCGGTTGCCTGGTCAGAGGTGGCCCTGCCCCCTTTGGGGCTCACATCTAGTGAGGAAACGGCCATTCACCAGAAGTCCCTAAGGGGCAGTGAAGGTTCTGATGAGGGATGGGGGCCAGGCAGTGGGGACACGGATGTGGTCTGAGGATGAGAGAGGCCTGGTAGAGCGACTGTTTCTGGCAAAAACAGGATTTAGCCAGGTGAGTTGGGAGAGGCAGGAGTGGGAAGGAAGGGAGATAGATTGCTCCAGACCTCTGGTGGGCTGAGGGAGGAATGGAATACAGGGTAGCAAGAATATGGGACAAAGAGAGGCCCCCCAGGGCAGGGCTGGGTGGGGCCGGGGCTTTGAATGGGCTAAAATGTCTGCTTTAACCCTTGGGCATGCGCACTCGGGAGCCAGGTTTAGAAGATGACCTACCCTTTACCCCAGCAATGCTTCTCTTCTTGAGGACGCCAAGCGGCCACTAGAGTGTGTATTGAGGCCTTGTCTGGAAGAGCAAAAGACTGGAGACAGTGTCCATCACCAGGAGACCAGGTCTCCCCATTGCGACGTGTTCGTACAACGTACTGTGGGCTCTAAACAGCGGGGAAGACGTCAGGGCTGGGGCCACGTGTACCAGCACCCAGAGCATATTGGGGGAGGCCACAAAGCAAGGGAAAGACTAACACAGAGCCTGTACATACTTGATGTTTTCCGTGGCTACACGGATAGGATACGTAGAGGCGAGGATTTAAAATCATGCCCAGGAATGATAAACACCAAGTTCACAAGAGAGAGCAGTCGCCTTCAAGGAGGAATGGGATCCGGGAGAGGGGCGCAACTCTGTCTCTGATGTTTTGTTCTTTTACAAATACAGGATTGCACTGTGACCAAATGTTCAGGGTAAAGTTGGGTGTTGGTACATGGGTATTCATTGCGTTCTTCTGCAATTTTAAACATCAAAAAAAAAGTAAGAAACCGAGTAAGTTCCCTGTTGCTTCAGCAGAGAGAATGAACTTGCCAACACATGGCGCCTGGGGCCAGGAGGTCTTGTGGTCCAGGGACAGTGGGTGGTGGCCCATAAGGGGGCAGAAGGTACAGCGGGGAGAAATATCTAGGTTCAAGACAGACGGAGGGGATAGCTTCAACAGGCCTTGGGGGCTGGGTGGATGTGGGGAGACGGCCAAGGAAGAGGGAAGAAGCAGGGTCCTTCCCGTGGCAGGGCCTGGGTACCTGGCCACGTCGGAGTGCTGTTCAGAGAGGGGGGCACACGACAGTAGGAGCATCTCGGGGTGGGGTGGGATGGGAGAGACCCTATTACGAAGCCTTATTTTAGGGCACCTGGGTGGCTCGGTCTGTTAAGTGTGCAACTCTTGGTTTTGGCTCAGGTCATGATCTTGGTGTCATGAGATCAACCCCACGTCAGGCTCCACGTTCAGTGCGGAGTCTGCTTCTCCCTCTCCCTCTGCTCCTTCCCCAGCTTGTGCTCTCTCTCAAATAAAGGAATACAAATCTTAAAAAGAAAAAAGCCTTATTTTATCATTACTCACAACAGCAGCTACTACAAAGCTAACATCACCTCTTGCGCACTCCCCGCGTGCCAGGCACTGGGCTAAGACTCACGCGAATGACCAACTGCACTCCTCACAAGGACCTCACAGGGTCAGGCAGGTATATCCATCTCCCTCCTTTGACAGACTGAAGATGTCCTGTCCAGTGACACAGCCAGGAACCGGTCCCATGTTCTGTATTCCAAACAGCCCCCCCGCACAGTAGGGCTCCCACCCGCGTGTCCATTCGTGGCAGCCCAACGGGGCCTGCCTTGCAGCACCGCTCTACGATCCCTATGTCAACAGGCATGAATCTCAAAAACAGGATGGCCAGCACCCAAAAGCCAACCCACTACTGGGATTAGGGAAGGGAACCAGAATGCACTTAGTACCCAGCGCAAATGGGGCAGCGAATGGAGGGTGTTTACACACTGCTGCATCCGACTCTCCTAATGGCCCTGCAGCGGGAATATAAACCCCGCACTCCAGGCGGGGAAACCGAGGCTCAGGCAGGCAACGTGACTTGTCCAGGTCACAAGGGTGGAGAAGGATCTGAACGGGACCAAGTGGAAAGTCTCCGTGTTTCCACCCACCCTTCGTCTGGCAGTCACTGGAGTATCCGTGTGCCTGCCCTTCATTCATTCATTCATTTGCTCGCTTGGTCGCTCAAGTATTCTGAAAGCGCCTACTCTGTGTCGTGCACTCTGCTGGGCACTGGGGATAAGAGAAACCAGGCACCCACCTCGCCTTCACGGCGCCGCAGACAGCAGGGCTGGGCCAATTGAAAACGGGCAATTTGCATATTGGAAAAGCCCGGCCACCCAGCTCATCTATCCAACGTTGATTACATTTTTTTTTTTTTTTTGCAAAGCTTCGAATCATGCACTGGAGTCGCTTGGTTAGTAAGATACCGAGAGCACAGGCAGTGACTCGAGGCCCTCTGAAACGCACGAGGCGTCCAGGAACTATAAAAGGATTATGAAAAATATTAGATTCCAAAAACAGCAGGCAAACAACAGCTGCCTTAAGTTTTCAATAGAAGCCGGCTGAAAACGCTCACCCGCCATAATTTCCAGAGACAAATCTCCCTGCAGTTTATCCGATCCACTGTTGAAATTTCCATACCCGGCCCTCTATCTGCAGTAATAATAACCCAAATTCCATTTAGTGTTCATTTGAGCAGTCAGGATAAAGTCATTTCTTATTATCTCCCCACTGTGTAAAAAACAGCTTGAAGGTAGGAAGTCAGCAAGCATTTTCACCAAAAAGTAATTATTGTAAGTGACATTTTTACTGCTGGCGTGCCATAAGGCGAACTGTGCATTCAGAAGGACAAGTTGCTGAAACAAAATGACAGGGTACTCTGTGACATTCTGACAAGAACCCAAACATTATTTAACTGGTGGCTGGTCTGATGCACCACTTTTCATTATGTCCATAGTTTAGGCTTTGAGCCCCTGCCAAGCCAGGAAATTCCAAGTGACTATAAAGACAGACAAGTATGGGGAGATGGGAGAGGGGAGGGAGAAGATGGGGGGTGGGGGGTTGCCGAACAGAGCCCGGGAGCAGCATGGCCAGGACCCAGCACGTGGAAATGGGAGTGAGGGAGGAAATCAAGGAGACGAGGAAAAGGGGGTGCAGCGGGGAGAGGCAGAGTGGAAGTCGGAGCCAGAGTGGGGGGGACGGCAGGCTCGCCAGCTGCAGCTGCACGGTGGGGCCGGGGTGTGCAAAAGGTCCTGGGGTGCCCGGTGCTGGCATCCTGGGTCCAGCGGGAGCCCTGGTAGCCTGGAAGGACCCTGCCCTGCTCGAGGCCTTCCTAGCGGACGGGGCTGACAGCTTCAAAGACCACCCCAGGGTGACCAGCAGTCTGCAATGTTTCCCCGTGGAGTTCAGATGTGGGTTCTGAACCCAAGCTGACACTCGGGACTCGCTTGCCTTCTTCTAAGAGACCCCCCCCCCCAACCTGAGCCCCTCTACCTCAAAGGTGCACGGCGACGCTCATTCGCCCTCCCGCATTTCCGTCAAATCAACCAGGCCTGCCCCACATGGTCAGGTGACACTCCTTTACCGATGGTCCCCATGCCAAACCCAGCCCCAGCGCCGGTGGCTGTGTAGGCAGGCTCCTCAGTCCCGAATCCCGCCTCCGGGTCTGACAGCAGACACTCGCGGCCCCTTAGGGCCACGGCCGACTTCTCCAGGCCAATAGAAAACGTGGAATTTTTTGAGTATGAGCAGCCTTTTGATGGATTAGCATGGGCTTGAAACAAAATACACAGATACTTCAGTAGACGTCAGAGCTTCCTACACCCCTGCATGCTTTCTACCGAGAAAGGAACAGAAGGAACCTAGTAACACACTGAGGTGTGTCCATGCTACGGAACAGCCTTCTTCCCGAGGGCCGAGGCCTGCGTCTGATGCCACAGGAGAGTAAGGGAAGGGGCCTCACCAGGTCCCATTCCCAAGGGTCCCCGTGGTTCCCCCCCAACTGCAGGAAAGGTCAGGCATTAGCGCACACCGTCCCCACACCCAGGCCTTGCCTGCCCCCTCCTTGGGGGGGCAACACTCTTTCTGGCCCTGAGCCAGCCTGAAATCACTGAAAATCTCAGCAAACCTACCAAATCCCTTGTTTTTTTTTTTTTTTTTCAATGGCAGAAAGGAGTAACCTGACCAACTTGCGGGGCAGGAAGAGCTGGGGAGGGGCCCGACGGGCTGGGTGGGACCCCCGCTGTCCCGGGAAGGGAAAATGTCTCTGTCGGTCCTAGTTTCTTCTGGAACACATCAGTGCTTGCTCTCCCATACACCTGGCCCCCTGCCAGCACAGAAGGCAGGCAGATGAGACGAGAGCTCTGGCGCATGGTAGGTCCTGGGCTGTGCGTGTGCGTGAGCAGAACAGTTTTGAAAGCCTATCCAAGGAAACTCATATAGTGACGTAAAAGCCGAAATACTTTATTTATTAACAAAGAAAAAACCCCACAAAAGTAAAGTTATTTAACTTGGGCCACATATAGCTTACTTCCCCAAACTTGACCTCTAAGCCACTTGAAGAGAGGGCCTATGTTTTTCATTCAATGAGGGGGGCCCTCTAAGTGCCAGGCAGGGTGCTAGGAGATGGGGCACAGTGGGGAGCCGGGCAGACTCATGAAGCAAGTCACAGTCACAAAGACCCTGAGATGAGGGCAGGGCTGGGAGCGAGTGAGGAAGAGATGGGGGCCGGGTCGCACGCTAAGAAGGTGGGGCCCTAGGGAAGGGGCCTCAGTGGGGGAGTGCCCCAGCCGGATGTGCCTTCTGGAAAGAAGGCTCTGAGGCGTGTGTCAGGGTGGGGACCGTGGGCATGGGAAGAAAAAAAATCTGAGAGACACTTAGGAAATAGAAACTGTGTGTGTGCATAGACACGAGCGTGTCTGGGAGGGTACGTAAGAGGGAGAGAAGGACACAGACGGGCTGCCAGACTTGGGCTTAGATGACGGCAGCAGGGGGAGCGGGGTGCTGTTCACTGAAGGGAGCAGGTCTGGGGAGACAAGGCTGAGTCCAAAGTCAGGTGCATTTCACCGGAGCGGGCGTTGAGTTCTTGGGTCTGGCGGTGGCGGCTGGCCTGCGGTGGGAGGAGGCAGGAGGCAGGACCGTCCTCGCCTGGGCCCCTCAGCATGGCGCACAGCACGGGGGGTGCAAGGGATGCTGCCTCTCATCACCCAGAGATCTACAGATGCTCGGTTCCTCCCACCAGACACCATCTTGTGCGACCCGGCGCTTCCCTCACTCTCGAGATGGTTTTTCACTCTCTTTTCTCCCCAAACTGGGAAAGCACATGGGGGAGACACGTTCCCTGCAATCCTGGGCTGACCCAGGCGGCGCCGTCCTGTGGCCGTGGCTGAGCTGGGGTGGGCTCGGCGGAATATCCGGGCCGTCTGTCTGCCCTCTCTCAGGGATCCTCGCATTTCTGGTGTATGTTTTATAAGCTCTGAAGGAAACACGCACATCAAAGGCAGAGTTTGGGAATTCAACGTTCATTTAATTCAGTTCAAAATTAAAAACGCTCCTTAAATTACAATTCATCTTTTGTAGTGAACTCAGCCTGGCAGAGCTGCAGAGGCAGCACTGGGCGACACACTTGGCCCGGCTTCAGGAGCTCGGTGTTCACCCGGTTTCCAGCTTTTCTGCAGATCCATACTGATTTAGAAATAATGCTTTCAAATTACCTTCAATAACCTTATTACCGAACCAGCTGTGTGTATGAACACTTATCAATGCGTCCCTGTGCATTAAGAGAAAATGTATGTCATACAAACAGTCTAAATATATATTACCGAGATGGGAAAAAACAAACCCTCTAGTTAAATTGCTTTGCTGTAATCAAAGATTAATCACTGTGTGAGCGTGCGTGAGCGTGTGCGCCCGCACGCCCGTGTCCTCTCTTTCTCTCCAGGGTTCCTTTCTGGCTTTGGGCAAACCTGCCCGGCCTTCACCGACAGCGACCTTCCCCGGCGCACAGGTCACACACGTTGTTCTGAGAGTGGAATTAATTTTCCCCGATTTCTAAGAGTTGAAGGAGCGAAGAGGTGGTTTTGAATGGGGTTTTATTCCTGAGCCTTCTGGGCCTGCAGCTCAGAAACTCTCCCTTCCCCAGGCACCCTGGGGGACCGCGGGCTTCGGACTGTCCATCTGAGCTGAGGTTCCAGCATCCGCCCCAGGAGCAGCCCATCCCCTCTCAATAACACCGCCAGGCAGCCTGGCGTGTGGGCAATGATGTTTGGGCTGTGACGGAATGTTCCTTAGAGGATCCAGGGCTGATGGCAGCCGCTGAATGTGCTGGTGTGGCGGGCTGCGACCCGGCTTTTCATCAGGACGCGGGTGGGTGAGCTGACCCGGCCGCCCACGGGCACCGGGTCTCCGCCGTCCGCGACGGAACTCGGAAAGCTATTAAGGTGCGTAATTTTACACATCCTCCTAATCTCTCCATACTGCTTTACTTAATTTGTGATGAAATTGTTGAGAAAGGGTACTTAATGTAGGACAGTCAGTAAAAGTAATTTATCATCTTCCCGCTTCAGTGCTCACGTTATCAGCGAACTCATTTTCTGCATTCATCATGCAATCAGCCTATTATTTGCATATTAATCAGGCAGTGGACCATGAAAGAACTGTATCCCAGCCAAACGCACACTATCTCAGGAGAAACACTCCGTAATTATCATACATCAGTGTTATGATGTGGTAATTGATTATAACATCTTTCTGCTGCCCCTGGGGAGCCCCTCTGCTCACCCGGCTCCAGGCACTCTGGACGGATTGTTCTTTTCCTCCCCAAAACAGAGGAGCCACGGCTGTTCTCTCCGACTGCTATTTCGGTGGAGTATTGACTCTCT